>NC_073241.2:15577500-15877500 GCF_029281585.2 Gorilla gorilla gorilla
TCCATTCCATTCCATTCTACTGGGGTTGATTCCATTCCATTCCATTCCATTCCATTCCATTCCATTCCATTCGATTCCATTCGATTCCATTCGATTCCATTCCATTCCATTCCATTCCATTCCAGTCCATTCCATTCTACTCGGGTTGATTCCATTCCATTCCATTCCATTCCATTCCATTCCATTCCATTCCATTCCATTCCATTCCATTCCATTCCATTCCATTCCATTCCATTCCATTCGGTTCCATTCGATTCCATTCGATTCCATTCCATTTCACTCCGTTCCATTCCATTCCGTTAAGTTCCGTTCTGTTCCGTTCCGTTCCGTTCTATTCGTGTTGATACCATTCTATTCCACTCCATTCCATTCGATTCCATTCGATTCCATTCCATTCCATTCCGTTCCATTCCATTCCATTCCATTCCATTCCCTTCCATTCTATTCTATTGAATTCCATTGCATTCCATTCCATTCCATTCCTATCCATTCCATTCTAGTCGGGTTGATTCCATTCCTTTCCATTCCATTCCATTCCATTCCATTCCATTCCATTCCATTCCATTCCGTTCAACTCGGGTTGATTGCATTCCACTCCATTCCATTCCATTCGATTCCATTCAATTCCATTCGATTCCATTCCATTCCATTCCATTGCCTTCCATTCCATTCCATTCCAACCCATTCCATTCTACTCGTGTTGATTCCATTCCATTCCATTCCATTCCATTCCATTCCATTCCATTCCATTCCAATCCATTCCATTCTACTCGGGTTGATTCCATTCAATTCCATTCCATTCCATTCCTTTCAATTCTATTCTATTGAATTCCATTCCATTCCATTCCATTCCATTCCAATCCATTCCATTCTACTCGGGTTCACTCCATTCCATTCCATTCCATTGTATTCCATTGAATTCCATTCCACTCCATTCCATTCCATTCCATTCCATTCCATTAAATTCCATTCCATTCCATTCCATTCCATTCCATTCCATTCCGTTCTACTCGGGTAGATTCCATTCCATTCCATTCCATTCCATTCCATTCCATTCCATTCCATTCCATTCCATTCCATTCCATTCCATTCCATTCCATTCCGTTCTACTCGGGTTCATTCCATTCCATTCCATTCCATTCCATACTATTCCATTGAATTCCATTCCATTCCATTCCATTCCGTTCCATTCCATTCCATTCCATTCCATTAAGTTCTACTCGGGTTGATTCCATTCCATTCCATTCCATTCCATTCCATTCGATTCCATTCGATTCCATTCCATTCCATTCCATTCCATTCCATTCCAATCCATTCCATTCTACTCGGGTTGATTCCATTCCATTCCATTCCATTCCATTCCATTCCATTCCATTCCATTCCATTCCATTCCATTCCATTCCATTCCGTTCAACTCGGGTTGATTCCATTCCATTCCATTCCATTCCATTCGATTCCATTCAATTCCATTCGATTCCATTCCATTCCATTCCATTCCATTCCATTCCATTCCAACCCATTCCATTCTACTCGGGTTGATTCCATTCCATTCCATTCCATTCCATTCCATTCCATTCCATTCCATTCCATTCCATTCCATTCCATTCCATTCCATTCCATTCGGTACCATTCGATTCCATTCGATTCCATTCCATTTCAATCCATTACATTCCGTTCCGTTCCGTTCCTTTCCGTTCCGTTCTATTCGGGTTGATTCCATTCTATTCCACTCCATTCCATTCGATTCCATTCGATTCCATTCGATTCCATTCCATTCCATTCCAATCCATTCCATTCTATTGTATTGAATTCCATTCCATTCCATTCCATTAAATTCCTATCCATTCCATTCTACTCGGGTTGATTCCAATCCATTCCATTCCATTCCATTCCATTCCATTCCATTCCATTCCATTCCATTCCATTCCATTCCATTCCATTCCATTCCGTTCTACTCGGGTTCATTCCATTCCATTCCATTCCATTCCATTCCATTCCATTCCATTCCATTCGATTACATTCGATTCCATTCCATTCCATTCAATTCCATTCCATTCCATTCCATTCCAATCCATTCCATTCTACTCGGGTAGATTCCATTCCATTCCATTCCATTCCATTCCATGCCATTCCATTCCATTCCATTCCATTCCATTCCGTTCCATTCCATTCCATTCCATTCCATTAAGTTCTACTCGGGTTGATTCCATTCCATTCCATTCCATTCCATTCCATTCCGTTCCATTCGATTCCATTCCATTCCATTCCATTCCATTCCTTTCCATTCCAATCCATTCCATTCTACTCGGGTTGATTCCATTCCATTCCCTTCCATTCCATTACGTTCCATTCCTTTCCATTCCATTCGGTTCCATTCGATTCCATTCGATTACATTCCATTCCATTCCATTCGATTCCATTCGATTCCATTCGATTCCATTCCATTCCATTCCATTCCATTCCATTCCATTCTATTCTATTGAATTCCATTCCATTCCATTCCATTCCATTCCATTCCATTCCATTCCAATCCATTCCATTCTTCTCGGGTTGATTCCATTCCATTCCATTCCATTCCATTCCATTCCATTCCATTCCATTCCATTCCAATCCATTCCATTCTACTCGGGTTGATTCCATTCCATTCCATTCCATTCCATTCCATTCCCTTCCTTTCCATTCCATTCGGTTCCATTCGATTCTTTCGATTCCATTCTATTTCACTCCATTGCATTCGATTCCTTTCGATTCCATTCGATTCCATTCCATTCCATTCCATTCCATTCCATTCCATTCTATTCCATTAAATTCCATTCCATTCCATTCCATTCCATTCCATTCCATTCCATTCCATTCCATTGCATTCGATTCCATTCCATTCCATTCCATTCCATTCCATTCGATTCCATTCGATTCCATTCCATTCCCTTCCATTCCATTCCATTCCATTCGATTCCATTCCATTCCATTCCATTCGATTCCATTCGATTCCATTCCATTCCATTCCATTCCATTCCATTCAATTCCATTCCATTCCATGCCGTTCCACTCGTGTTCATTCCATTCCATTCCATTCCATTCCATTCTATTCCATTGAATTCCATTCCATTCCATTCCATTCCGTTCCATTCCATTCCATTCCATTCCATTCCATTCCATTCCATTCCATTCCATTCCATTCCATTCCGTTCTACTCGGGTTGATTCCATTCCATTCCATTCCATTCCATTCCATTCCATTGAATTCCATTCCATTCCATTCCATTCCATTCCATTCCGTTTTACTCGGGTTGATTCCATTCCATTCCATTCCATCCCATTCCATTCGATTCCATTCGATTCCATTCGATTCCATTCCATTCAATTCCATTCCATTCCATTCCATTCCATTCTATTCTATTGAATTCCATTCCATTCCATTCCATTCCATTCCTATCCATTCCATTCTACTCGGGTTGATTCCATTCCATTCCATTCCATTCCATTCCATTCCATTCCATTGCGCTCTACTCGGGATCATTCCATTCGATTCCATTCCATTCCATTCCATTCCATTCCATTCCATTCCATTCCATTCCATTCCATTCCATTCCATTCCATTCCATTCCGTTCTACTCGGGTCCATTCCATTCCATTCTATTCCACTCGATTCCATTCCATTCCATTCGATTCCATTCCATTCCATTCCATTCCAATCCATTCCATTCTACTCGGGTTGATTCCATTCGATTCCATTCGATTCCATTCCATTCAATTCCATTCCATTCCATTCCATTCCATTCTATTCTATTGAATTCCATTCCATTCCATTCCATTCCATTCCTATCCATTCCATTCTACTCGGGTTGATTCCATTCCATTCCATTCCATTCCATTCCATTCCATTCCATTCCATTGCGCTCTACTCGGGATCATTCCATTCGATTCCATTCCATTCCATTCCATTTCACTCCATTCCATTCCATTATGTTCCGTTCCTTTCCATTCCGTTCCGTTCTATTCGGGTTGATTCCATTCTATTCCACTCCATTCCATTCGATTCCATTCGATTCGATTCCATTCCATTCCATTCCATTCCATTCCATTCCATTCCATTCCATTACGTTCGATTCCATTCGATTCCATTCCATTCCATTCCATTCCATTCCATTCCAATCCATTCCATTCTACTCGGGTTGATTCCTTTCCATTCCATTCCATTCCATTCCATGCCTTTCCATTCCCTTCCATTCCATTCCATTCGGTTCCATTCGATTCCATTCGATTCCATTCCATTTCACTCCATTCCATTCCATTCTGTTCCGTTCCGTTCCATTCCGTTCCGTTCTATTCGGGTTGATTCCATTCTATTCCACTCCATTCCATTCGATTCCATTCGATTCCATTCCATTCCATTCCATTCCATTCCATTCAATTCCATTCCATTCCATTCCGTTCAACTCGGGTTGATTCCATTCCATTCCATTCCATTCCATTCCATTCCATTCAATTCCATTCGATTCCATTCCATTCCATTCCATTGCATTCCATTCCATTCCATTCCAACCCATTCCATTCTACTCGGGTTGATTCCATTCCATTCCATTCCATTCCATTCCATTCGATTCCATTCCATTCCATTCCATTCCAATCCATTCCATTCTACTTGGGTTGATTCCATTCGATTCCATTCCATTCCATTCCATTCCATTCCCTTCCATTCCATTCCATTCGGTTCCATTCGATTCCATTCGATTCCATTCCATTTCACTCCATTCCATTCCATTCTGTTCCGTTCCGTTCCATTCCGTTCCGTTCTATTCGGGTTGATTCCATTCTATTCCACTCCATTCCATTCGATTCCATTCGATTCGATTCCATTCCATTCCATTCCATTCCATTCCATTCCATTCCATTACATTACATTCGATTCCATTCGATTCCATTCCATTCCATTCCATTCCATTCCATTCCATTCCATTCCATTCCATTCCATTCCATTACATTCGATTCCATTCCATTCCATTCCATTCCATTCCATTCCATTCCATTCCATTCCATTCCATTCCATTCCATTTGATTCCATTCGATTCCATTCCATTCGATTCCATTCGATTCCATTCGATTCCATTCCATTCCATTCCATTCCATTCCATTCCATTCCATTCCATTCCATTCCGTTCTACTCGGGTTCATTCCATTGCATTCCATTCCATTCCATTCTATTCCATTTAATTTCATTCCTTTCCATTCCATTCCATTCCATTCCATTCCATTCCATTCCATTCCATTCCATTCCATTCCATTCTACTGGGGTTGATTCCATTCCATTCCATTCCATTCCATTCCATTCGATTCCATTCGATTCCATTCGATTCCATTCCATTCCATTCCATTCCATTCCAGTCCATTCCATTCTACTCGGGTTGATTCCATTCCATTCCATTCCATTCCATTCCATTCCATTCCATTCCATTCCATTCCATTCCCTTCCATTCCATTCCATTCGGTTCCATTCGATTCCATTCGATTCCATTCCATTTCACTCCGTTCCATTCCATTCCGTTAAGTTCCGTTCTGTTCCGTTCCGTTCCGTTCTATTCGTGTTGATACCATTCTATTCCACTCCATTCCATTCGATTCCATTCGATTCCATTCCATTCCATTCCGTTCCATTCCATTCCATTCCATTCCATTCCCTTCCATTCTATTCTATTGAATTCCATTGCATTCCATTCCATTCCATTCCTATCCATTCCATTCTAGTCGGGTTGATTCCATTCCTTTCCATTCCATTCCATTCCATTCCATTCCATTCCATTCCATTCCATTCCATTCCGTTCAACTCGGGTTGATTGCATTCCACTCCATTCCATTCCATTCGATTCCATTCAATTCCATTCGATTCCATTCCATTCCATTCCATTGCCTTCCATTCCATTCCATTCCAACCCATTCCATTCTACTCGTGTTGATTCCATTCCATTCCATTCCATTCCATTCCATTCCATTCCATTCCATTCCATTCCATTCCAATCCATTCCATTCTACTCGGGTTGATTCCATTCAATTCCATTCCATTCCATTCCTTTCAATTCTATTCTATTGAATTCCATTCCATTCCATTCCATTCCATTCCAATCCATTCCATTCTACTCGGGTTCACTCCATTCCATTCCATTCCATTGTATTCCATTGAATTCCATTCCACTCCATTCCATTCCATTCCATTCCATTCCATTCCATTCCATTAAATTCCATTCCATTCCATTCCATTCCATTCCATTCCATTCCGTTCTACTCGGGTAGATTCCATTCCATTCCATTCCATTCCATTCCATTCCATTCCATTCCATTCCATTCCATTCCATTCCATTCCGTTCTACTCGGGTTCATTCCATTCCATTCCATTCCATTCCATACTATTCCATTGAATTCCATTCCATTCCATTCCATTCCGTTCCATTCCATTCCATTCCATTCCATTAAGTTCTACTCGGGTTGATTCCATTCCATTCCATTCCATTCCAGTCCATTCGATTCCATTCGATTCCATTCCATTCCATTCCATTCCATTCCATTCCAATCCATTCCATTCTACTCGGGTTGATTCCATTCCATTCCATTCCATTCCATTCCATTCCATTCCATTCCATTCCATTCCATTCCATTCCATTCCATTCCGTTCAACTCGGGTTGATTCCATTCCATTCCATTCCATTCCATTCGATTCCATTCAATTCTATTCGATTCCATTCCATTCCATTCCATTCCATTCCATTCCATTCCAACCCATTCCATTCTACTCGGGTTGATTCCATTCCATTCCATTCCATTCCATTCCATTCCATTCCATTCCATTCCATTCCATTCCATTCCATTCGGTACCATTCGATTCCATTCGATTCCATTCCATTTCAATCCATTACATTCCGTTCCGTTCCGTTCCTTTCCGTTCCGTTCTATTCGGGTTGATTCCATTCTATTCCACTCCATTCCATTCGATTCCATTCGATTCCATTCGATTCCATTCCATTCCATTCCATTCCATTCTATTGTATTGAATTCCATTCCATTCTATTCCATTAAATTCCTATCCATTCCATTCTACTCGGGTTGATTCCAATCCATTCCATTCCATTCCATTCCATTCCATTCCATTCCATTCCATTCCATTCCATTCCATTCCGTTCTACTCGGGTTCATTCCATTCCATTCCATTCCATTCCATTCCATTCCATTCCATTCCATTCGATTCCATTCGATTCCATTCCATTCCATTCAATTCCATTCCATTCCATTCCATTCCAATCCATTCCATTCTACTCGGGTAGATTCCATTCCATTCCATTCCATTCCATTCCATGCCATTCCATTCCATTCCATTCCATTCCATTCCGTTCCATTCCATTCCATTCCATTCCATTAAGTTCTACTCGGGTTGATTCCATGCCATTCCATTCCATTCCATTCCATTCCGTTCCATTCGATTCCATTCCTTTCCATTCCATTCCATTCCTTTCCATTCCAATCCATTCCATTCTACTCGGGTTGATTCCATTCCATTCCCTTCCATTCCATTACGTTCCATTCCTTTCCATTCCATTCGGTTCCATTCGATTCCATTCGATTACATTCCATTCCATTCCATTCGATTCCATTCGATTCCATTCGATTCCATTCCATTCCATTCCATTCCATTCCATTCCATTCTATTCTATTGAATTCCATTCCATTCCATTCCATTCCATTCCATTCCATTCCATTCCAATCCATTCCATTCTTCTCGGGTTGATTCCATTCCATTCCATTCCATTCCATTCCATTCCATTCCATTCCATTCCATTCCAATCCATTCCATTCTACTCGGGTTGATTCCATTCCATTCCATTCCATTCCATTCCATTCCCTTCCTTTCCATTCCATTCGGTTCCATTCGATTCTTTCGATTCCATTCTATTTCACTCCATTGCATTCGATTCCTTTCGATTCCATTCGATTCCATTCCATTCCATTCCATTCCATTCCATTCCATTCTATTCCATTAAATTCCATTCCATTCCATTCCATTCCATTCCATTCCATTCCATTCCATTCCATTCCATTCCATTCCATTGCATTCGATTCCATTCCATTCCATTCCATTCCATTCCATTCCATTCCATTCCATTCGATTCCATTCGATTCCATTCCATTCCCTTCCATTCCATTCCATTCCATTCGATTCCATTCCATTCCATTCCATTCGATTCCATTCGATTCCATTCCATTCCATTCCATTCCATTCAATTCCATTCCATTCCATGCCGTTCCACTCGTGTTCATTCCATTCCATTCCATTCCATTCCATTCTATTCCATTGAATTCCATTCCATTCCATTCCATTCCGTTCCATTCCATTCCATTCCATTCCATTCCATTCCATTCCATTCCTTTCCATTCCATTCCATTCCGTTCTACTCGGGTTGATTCCATTCCATTCCATTCCATTCCATTCCATTCCATTGAATTCCATTCCATTCCATTCCATTCCATTCCATTCCGTTTTACTCGGGTTGATTCCATTCCATTCCATTCCATCCCATTCCATTCGATTCCATTCGATTCCATTCGATTCCATTCCATTCAATTCCATTCCATTCCATTCCATTCCATTCTATTCTATTGAATTCCATTCCATTCCATTCCATTCCATTCCTATCCATTCCATTCTACTCGGGTTGATTCCATTCCATTCCATTCCATTCCATTCCATTCCATTCCATTCCATTGCGCTCTACTCGGGATCATTCCATTCGATTCCATTCCATTCCATTCCATTTCACTCCATTCCATTCCATTCTGTTCCGTTCCTTTCCATTCCGTTCCGTTCTATTCGGGTTGATTCCATTCTATTCCACTCCATTCCATTCGATTCCATTCGATTCGATTCCATTCCATTCCATTCCATTCCATTCCATTCCATTCCATTCCATTCCATTACGTTCGATTCCATTCGATTCCATTCCATTCCATTCCATTCCATTCCATTCCAATCCATTCCATTCTACTCGGGTTGATTCCTTTCCATTCCATTCCATTCCATTCCATGCCATTCCATTCCCTTCCATTCCATTCCATTCGGTTCCATTCGATTCCATTCGATTCCATTCCATTTCACTCCATTCCATTCCATTCTGTTCCATTCCGTTCCATTCCGTTCCGTTCTATTCGGGTTGATTCCATTCTATTCCACTCCATTCCATTCGATTCCATTCGATTCCATTCCATTCCATTCCATTCCATTCCATTCAATTCCATTCCATTCCATTCCGTTCAACTCGGGTTGATTCCATTCCATTCCATTCCATTCCATTCCATTCCATTCAATTCCATTCGATTCCATTCCATTCCATTCCATTGCATTCCATTCCATTCCATTCCAACCCATTCCATTCTACTCGGGTTGATTCCATTCCATTCCATTCCATTCCATTCCATTCGATTCCATTCCATTCCATTCCATTCCAATCCATTCCATTCTACTTGGGTTGATTCCATTCGATTCCATTCCATTCCATTCCATTCCATTCCCTTCCATTCCATTCCATTCGGTTCCATTCGATTCCATTCGATTCCATTCCATTTCACTCCATTCCATTCCATTCTGTTCCGTTCCGTTCCATTCCGTTCCGTTCTATTCGGGTTGATTCCATTCTATTCCACTCCATTCCATTCGATTCCATTCGATTCGATTCCATTCCATTCCATTCCATTCCATTCCATTCCATTCCATTACATTACATTCGATTCCGTTCGATTCCATTCCATTCCATTCCATTCCATTCCATTCCATTCCATTCCATTACATTCGATTCCATTCCATTCCATTCCATTCCATTCCATTCCATTCCATTCCATTCCATTCCATTCCGTTCTACTCGGGTTCATTCCATTCCATTCCATTCCATTCCATTCTATTCCATTGAATTCCATTCCATTGAATTCCATTCCATTCCATTCCATTCCATTCCATTCCGTTCTACTCGGGTTGATCCAATTCCATTCCTTTCCATTCCATTCCATTCCATTCCATTGAATTCCGTTCCATTCCATTCCATTCCATTCCATTCCATTCCATTCCATTCCATTCCATTCCATTCCGTTCTACTCGGGTTGATTTCATTCCATTCCATTCCATTCTATTCCATTCCATTCCATTCTATTCGATTCCATTCGATTCCATTCGATTCCATTCGATTCCATTCCATTCCATTCCATTCCATTCCATTCCATTCCATTCCATTCCATTCCATTCCTTTCAATTCTATTCTATTGAATTCCATTCCATTCCATTCCATTCCATTCCAATCCATTCCATTCTACTCGGGTTCACTCCATTCCATTCCATTCCATTCCATTCCATTAAATTCCATTCCATTCCATTCCATTCCATTCCATTCCATTCCATTCCATTCCATTCCATTAAGTTCTACTCGGGTTGATTCCATTCCATTCCATTCCATTCCATTCCATTCCATTCCATTCCATTCCATTCCATTCGATTCCATTCCATTCCATTCCATTCCATTCCATTCCATTCCAATCCATTCCATTCTACTCGGGTTGATTCCATTCCATTCCACTCCATTCCATTACGTTCCATTCCATTCCATTCCATTCGGTTCCATTCGATTCCATTCGATTCCATTCCATTTCAATCCATTCGATTCCATTCCTTTCCGTTTCGTTCCGCTCCGATCGTTCCGTTCTATTCGGGTTGATTCCATTCTATTCCACTCCATTCCATTCGATTCCATTCCATTCCATTCGATTCCATTCCATTCCATTCCATTCCATTCCATTCCATTCCATTCCATTCCATTCTATTCTATTGAATTCCATTCCATTCCATTGCATTCCATTCCATTCCAATCCATTCCATTCTACTCGGGTTGATTCCATTCCATTCCATTCCATTCCATTACATTCCATTCCATTCCATTCCAATCCATTCCATTCTACTCGGGTTGATTCCATTCCATTCCATTCCATTCCCTTCCTTTCCATTCCATTCCATTCCATTCCATTCCATTCCATTCCATTAAATTCCATTCCATTCCCTTCCATTCCATTCCATTCCATTCCATTCCATTAAGTTCTACTCGGGTTGATTCCATTCCATTCCATTCCATTCCATTCCATTCCATTCCATTCCATTCCATTCCATTCCATTCTATTGTATTGAATTCCATTCCATTCCATTCCATTAAATTCCTATCCATTCCATTCTACTCGGGTTGATTCCAATCCATTCCATTCCATTCCATTCCATTCCATTCCATTCCATTCCATTCCATTCCATTCCATTCTATTGTATTGAATTCCATTCCATTCCATTCCATTAAATTCCTATCCATTCCGTTCTACTCGGGTTGATTCCAATCCATTCCATTCCATTCCATTCAATTCCATTCCATTCCATTCCATTCCATTCCATTCCATTCCATTCCTTTCTACTCGGGTTCATTCCATTCCATTCCATTCCATTCCATTCCATTCCATTCCATTCCATTCCATTCCATTCCATTCCATGGAATTCCATTCCATTGAATTCCATTCCATTCCATTCCATTCCATTCCATTCCATTCCATTCCGTTTTACTCGGGTTGATTCCATTCCATTCCATTCCATCCCATTCCATTCGATTCCATTCGATTCCATTCGATTCCATTCCATTCAATTCCATTCCATTCCATTCCATTCCATTCTATTCTATTGAATTCCATTCCATTCCATTTCATTCCATTCCTATCCATTCCATTCTACTCGGGTTGATTCCATTCCATTCCATTCCATTCCATTCCATTGCGCTCTACTCGGGATCATTCCATTCGATTCCATTCCATTCGATTCCATTCGATTCCATTCCATTCCATTCCATTCCATTCCATTCCATTCCAATCCATTCCATTCTACTCGGGTTGATTCCATTCCATTCCATTCCATTCCATTCCATTCCATTCCATTCCATTCCATTCCATTCCATTCCATTCCGTTCAACTCGGGTTGATTCCATTCCATTCCATTCCATTCCATTCGATTCCATTCAATTCCATTCGATTCCATTCCATTCCATTCCATTGCATTCCATTCCATTCCATTCCAACCCATTCCATTCTACTCGGGTTGCTTCCATTCCATTCCATTCCATTCCATTCCATTCCATTCCATTCCATTCCATTCCATTCCATTCCCTTCCCTTCCATTCCATTCCATTCGGTACCATTCGATTCCATTCGATTCCATTCCATTTCAATCCATTACATTCCGTTCCGTTCCGTTCCGTTCCTTTCCGTTCCGTTCTATTCGGGTTGATTCCATTCTATTCCACTCCATTCCATTCGATTCCATTCGATTCCATTCCATTCCATTCCATTCCATTCCATTCCATTCCATTCTATTGTATTGAATTCCATTCCATTCCATTCCATTAAATTCCTATCCATTCCGTTCTACTCGGGTTCATTCCATTCCATTCCATTCTATTTTATTGAATTCCATTCCATTCCATTCCATTAAATTCCTATCCATTCCGTTCTACTCGGGTTCATTCCATTCCATTCCATTCAATTCCATTCCATTCCATTCCATTCCAATCCATTCCATTCTACTCGGGTAGATTCCATTCCATTCCATTCCATTCCATGCCATTCCATTCCATTCCATTCCATTCCATTCCGTTCCATTCCATTCCATTCCATTCCATTAAGTTCTACTCGGGTTGATTCCATTCCATTCCATTCCATTCCATTCCATTACATTCCAATCCATTCCATTCTACTCGGGTTGATTCCATTCCATTCCATTCCATTCCATTACGTTCCATTCCATTCCATTCCTTTCGGTTCCATTCGATTCCATTCGATTACATTCCATTTCAATCCATTCGATTCCATTCCGTTCCGTTTCGTTCCGCTCTGATCGTTCCGTTCTATTCGGGTTGATTCCATTCTATTCCACTCCATTCCATTCGATTCCATTCCATTCCATTCGATTCCATTCCATTCCATTCCATTCCATTCCATTCCATTCTATTCTATTGAATGCCATTCCATTCCATTCCATTCCATTCCATTCCAATCCATTCCATTCTTCTCGGGTTGATTCCATTCCATTCCATTCCATTCCATTCCATTCCATTCCAATTCATTCCATTCTACTTGGGTTGATTCCATTCCATTCCATTCCATTCCATTCCATTCCATTCCATTCCATTCCCTTCCTCTCCATTCCATTCGGTTCCATTCGATTCTTTCGATTCCATTCTATTTCACTCCATTGCATTCGATTCCATTCGATTCCATTCGATTCCATTCCATTCCATTCCATTCCATTCCATTCCATTCCATTCCATTCCATTCCATTCCATTACATTCCAATCCATTCCATTCTACTCGGGTTGATTCCATTCCATTCCATTCCATTCCATTACGTTCCATTCCATTCCATTCCATTCGGTTCCATTCGATTCCATTCGATTACATTCCATTTCAATCCATTCGATTCCATTCCGTTCCGTTTCGTTCCGCTCTGATCGTTCCGTTCTATTCGGGTTGATTCCATTCTATTCCACTCCATTCCATTCGATTCCATTCCATTCCATTCGATTCCATTCCATTCCATTCCATTCCATTCCATTCCATTCTATTCTATTGAATTCCATTCCATTCCATTCCATTCCATTCCATTCCAATCCATTCCATTCTTCTCGGGTTGATTCCATTCCATTCCATTCCATTCCATTCCATTCCATTCCAATTCATTCCATTCTACTTGGGTTGATTCCATTCCATTCCATTCCATTCCATTCCATTCCATTCCATTCCATTCCCTTCCTCTCCATTCCATTCGGTTCCATTCGATTCTTTCGATTCCATTCTATTTCACTCCATTGCATTCGATTCCATTCGATTCCATTCGATTCCATTCCATTCCATTCCATTCCATTCCATTCCATTCCATTCCATTCCATTCCATTCCAATCCATTCCATTCTACTCGGGTTGATTCCATTCCATTCCACTCCATTCCATTACGTTCCATTCCATTCCATTCCATTCGGTTCCATTCGATTCCATTCGATTCCATTCCATTTCAATCCATTCGATTCCATTCCTTTCCGTTTCGTTCCGCTCCGATCGTTCCGTTCTATTCGGGTTGATTCCATTCTATTCCACTCCATTCCATTCGATTCCATTCCATTCCATTCGATTCCATTCCATTCCATTCCATTCCATTCCATTCCATTCCATTCCATTCCATTCTATTCTATTGAATTCCATTCCATTCCATTGCATTCCATTCCATTCCAATCCATTCCATTCTACTCGGGTTGATTCCATTCCATTCCATTCCATTCCATTACATTCCATTCCATTCCATTCCAATCCATTCCATTCTACTCGGGTTGATTCCATTCCATTCCATTCCATTCCATTCCATTCCCTTCCTTTCCATTCCATTCCATTCCATTCCATTCCATTCCATTCCATTCCATTAAATTCCATTCCATTCCCTTCCATTCCATTCCATTCCATTCCATTCCATTAAGTTCTACTCGGGTTGATTCCATTCCATTCCATTCCATTCCATTCCATTCCATTCCATTCCATTCCATTCCATTCTATTGTATTGAATTCCATTCCATTCCATTCCATTAAATTCCTATCCATTCCATTCTACTCGTGTTGATTCCAATCCATTCCATTCCATTCCATTCCATTCCATTCCATTCCATTCCATTCCATTCCATTCCATTCTATTGTATTGAATTCCATTCCATTCCATTCCATTAAATTCCTATCCATTCCGTTCTACTCGGGTTGATTCCAATCCATTCCATTCCATTCCATTCAATTCCATTCCATTCCATTCCATTCCATTCCATTCCATTCCATTCCGTTCTACTCGGGTTCATTCCATTCCATTCCATTCCATTCCATTCCATTCCATTCCATTCCATTCCATTCCATTCCATTCCATTCCATTGAATTCCATTCCATTGAATTCCATTCCATTCCATTCCATTCCATTCCATTCCATTCCATTCCATTCCATTCCATTCCGTTTTACTCGGGTTGATTCCATTCCATTCCATTCCATCCCATTCCATTCGATTCCATTCGATTCCATTCGATTCCATTCCATTCAATTCCATTCCATTCCATTCCATTCCATTCTATTCTATTGAATTCCATTCCATTCCATTCCATTCCATTCCTATCCATTCCATTCTACTCGGGTTGATTCCATTCCATTCCATTCCATTCCATTCCATTGCGCTCTACTCGGGATCATTCCATTCGATTCCATTCCATTCGATTCCATTCGATTCCATTCCATTCCATTCCATTCCATTCCATTCCAATCCATTCCATTCTACTCGGGTTGATTCCATTCCATTCCATTCCATTCCATTCCATTCCATTCCATTCCATTCCATTCCGTTCAACTCGGGTTGATTCCATTCCATTCCATTCCATTCCATTCGATTCCATTCAATTCCATTCGATTCCATTCCATTCCATTCCATTGCATTCCATTCCATTCCATTCCAACCCATTCCATTCTACTCGGGTTGCTTCCATTCCATTCCATTCCATTCCATTCCATTCCATTCCATTCCATTCCATTCCATTCCATTCCCTTCCCTTCCATTCCATTCCATTCGGTACCATTCGATTCCATTCGATTCCATTCCATTTCAATCCATTACATTCCGTTCCGTTCCGTTCCGTTCCTTTCCGTTCCGTTCTATTCGGGTTGATTCCATTCTATTCCACTCCATTCCATTCGATTCCATTCGATTCCATTCCATTCCATTCCATTCCATTCCATTCCATTCCATTCTATTGTATTGAATTCCATTCCATTCCATTCCATTAAATTCCTATCCATTCCGTTCTACTCGGGTTCATTCCATTCCATTCCATTCTATTTTATTGAATTCCATTCCATTCCATTCCATTAAATTCCTATCCATTCCGTTCTACTCGGGTTCATTCCATTCCATTCCATTCAATTCCATTCCATTCCATTCCATTCCAATCCATTCCATTCTACTCGGGTAGATTCCATTCCATTCCATTCCATTCCATGCCATTCCATTCCATTCCATTCCATTCCATTCCGTTCCATTCCATTCCATTCCATTCCATTAAGTTCTACTCGGGTTGATTCCATTCCATTCCATTCCATTCCATTCCATTACATTCCAATCCATTCCATTCTACTCGGGTTGATTCCATTCCATTCCATTCCATTCCATTACGTTCCATTCCATTCCATTCCATTCGGTTCCATTCGATTCCATTCGATTACATTCCATTTCAATCCATTCGATTCCATTCCGTTCCGTTTCGTTCCGCTCTGATCGTTCCGTTCTATTCGGGTTGATTCCATTCTATTCCACTCCATTCCATTCGATTCCATTCCATTCCATTCGATTCCATTCCATTCCATTCCATTCCATTCCATTCCATTCTATTCTTTTGAATTCCATTCCATTCCATTCCATTCCATTCCATTCCAATCCATTCCATTCTTCTCGGGTTGATTCCATTCCATTCCATTCCATTCCATTCCATTCCATTCCAATTCATTCCATTCTACTTGGGTTGATTCCATTCCATTCCATTCCATTCCATTCCATTCCATTCCATTCCATTCCCTTCCTCTCCATTCCATTCGGTTCCATTCGATTCTTTCGATTCCATTCTATTTCACTCCATTGCATTCGATTCCATTCGATTCCATTCGATTCCATTCCATTCCACTCCATTCCATTCCATTCCATTCCATTCCATTCCATTCCATTCCATTCCATTCCATTGCATTCGATTCCATTCCATTCCATTCCATTCCATTCCATTCCATTCGATTCCATTCGATTCCATTCCATTCCCTTCCATTCTATTCCATTCGATTCCATTCCATTCCATTCCATTCCGTTCTACTCGGGTTGATTCCATTCTATTCCATTCCATTCCATTCCATTCCATTCAATTCCATTCCATTCGATTCCATTCCATTCCATTCCATTCCATTCCATTCCATTCCAATCCATTCCATTCTACTCGGGTTGATTCCATTCCATTCCATTCCATTCCATTCCATTGCATTCCATTCCATTCCATTCCATTCGGTACCATTCGATTCCATTCGATTCCATTCCATTTCAATCCATTCCATTCCGTTCCGTTCCGTTCCGTTCCTTTCCGTACCGTTCTATTCGGGTTGATTCCATTCTATTCCACTCCATTCCATTCGATTCCATTCGATTCCATTCGATTCCATTCCATTCCATTCCATTCCATTCCATTCTATTGTATTGAATTCCATTCCATTCCATTCCATTAAATTCCTATCCATTCCATTCTACTCGGGTTGATTCCAATCCATTCCATTCCATTCCATGCCATTCCATTCCATTCCACTCCATTCCATTCCATTCCATTCCATTCCGTTCTACTCGGGTTCATTCCATTCCATTCCATTCCATTCCATTCAATTCCATTCCATTCCATTCGATTCCATTCGATTCCATTTGATTCCATTCCATTCCATTCCATTCCATTCCATTCCATTCCATTCCAATCCATTCCATTCTACTCGGGTAGATTCCATTCCATTCCATTCCATTCCATGCCATTCCATTCCATTCCATTCCATTCCATTCCGTTATATTCCATTCCATTCCATTCCATTAAGTTCTACTCGGGTTGATTCCATTCCATACCATTCCATTCCATTCCATTCCATTCGTTTCCATTCCATTCCATTCCATTCCATTCCATTCCATTCCAATCCATTCCATTCTACTCGGGTTGATTCCATTCCATTCCATTCCATTCCATTCCATTCCATTCCATTCCAATCCATTCCATTCTACGCGGGTTGATTCCATTCCATTCCATTCCATTCCATTCCATTCCCTTCCTTTCCATTCCATTCCATTCCATTTCATTCCATTCCGTTCCATTAAATTCCATTCCATTCCATTCCATTCCATTCCGTTCCATTCCATTCCATTAAGTTCTACTCGGGTTGATTCCATTCCATTCCATTCCATTCCATTCCATTCCATTCCATTCCATCCTATTCTATTGAATTCCTTTCCATTCCATTCCATTCCATTCCATTCCAATCCATTCCGTTCTTCTCGGGTTGATTCCATTCCATTCCATTCCATTCCATTCCATTCCATACCATTCCATTCTATTCCAATCCATTCCATTCTACTCGGGTTGATTCCATTCCATTCCATTCCATTCCATTCCATTCCCTACCTTTCCATTCCATTCGGTTCCATTCGATTCTTTCGATTCCATTCTATTTCAGTCCATTCCATTCGTTTCCTTTCAATTCCATTCGATTCCATTCCATTCCATTCCATTCCATTCCATTCCATTCCATTCCATTTCATTCTATTCCATTAAATTCCATTCCATTCCATTGCATTCCATTCGATTCCATTCCATTCCATTCCATTCCATTCGATTCCATTCGATTCCATTCCATTCCATTCCATTCCATTCCATTCCATTCCATTCCATTCCATTCCATACCGTTCTACTCGTGTTCATTCCATTCCATTCCATTCCATGCCATTCTATTCCATTGAATTTCATTCCATTCCATTCCATTCCGTTCTACTCGGGTTCATTCCATTCCATTCCATTCCATTCCATTCCATTCTATTCCATTGAATTCCATTCCATTCCGTTCCATTCCGTTCCATTCCATTCCATTCCATTCCATTAAGTTCTACTCGAGTTGATTCCATTCCATTCCATTCCATTAAGTTCTACTCGGGTTGATTCCATTCTATTCCACTCCATTCCATTCGATTCCATTCGATTCCATTCCATTCCATTCCGTTCCATTCCATTCCATTCCATTCCATTTCATTCCAGTCCATTACATTCGATTCCATTCCCTTCCGTTCTATTCTATTGAATTCCATTGCATTCCATTCCATTCCATTCCTATCCATTCCATTCTACTCGGGTTGATTCCATTCCTTTCCATTCAATTTCATTCCATTCCATTCCATTCCGCTCCACTCGGGTTCATTCCATTCCATTCCATTCCATTTGATTCCATTCGATTCCATTCCATTCCTTTCCGTTCTACTCGGGTCCATTCCATTCCATTCCATTCCATTCCATTCCGTTCTGTTCCATTCGATTCCATTCCATTCCATTCCAATCCATTCCATTCTACTCGGGTTGATTCCATTCCATTCCATTCCATTCCATTCCATTCCATTCCATTCCATTCCATTTCATTCCAGTCCATTCCATTCGATTCTATTCCATTCCATTCCATTGCATTGCATTCCATTCCATTCCATTCCATTCCATTCCATTCCATTCCATTCCATTCCATTCCATTCCATTCCATTCCATTCCTTTCTACTCGGGTTGATTCCATTCTATTCCATTCCATTCCATTCTATTCCATTCGATTCCATTCGATTCCATTCCATTCCATTCCATTCCATTCCATTCTACTCGGGTTCATTCCATTCCATTGCATTCCATTCTATTGTATTCCATTGAATTCCATTCCATTCCATTCCATTCCATTCCTTTCCATTCCATTCCATTCCATTCCATTCCATTCCATTCCACTCCATTCCGTTCTACTCGGGTTGATTCCATTCCATTCCATTCCATTCCATTTAATTCCAATCCATTCCATTCCATTCCAATCCATTCCATTCCATTCCATTCCATTCCGTTCAACTCGGGTTGATTCCATTCCATTCCATTCCATTCCATTCCATTCCATTCGATTCCATTCGATTGCATTCGATTCCATTCCATTCCCTTCCATTCCATTCCATTCCATTCAATTCCATTCCATTCCATTCCATTCCATTCCATTCCATTCTATTCCATTCGATTCCATTCCATTCGATTCCATTCGATTCCATTCGATTCCATTCCATTCCATTCCATTCCATTCCATTCCATTCCATTCCATTCTACTGGGGTTGATTCCACTCCATTCCATTCCATTCCATTCCATTCGATTCCATTCGATTCCATTCGATTCCATTCCATTCCATTCCATTCCATTCCATTCCAATCCATTCCATTCTACTCGGGTTGATTCCATTCCATTCCATTCCATTCCATTCCATTCCATTCCATTCCATTCCATTCCATTCCATTCCATTCCATTCGGTTCCATTCGATTCCATTCGATTCCATTCCATTTCACTCCGTTCCATTCCATTCCGTTAAGTTCCGTTCTGTTCCGTTCCGTTCCGTTCTATTCGGGTTGATACCATTCTATTCCACTCCATTCCATTCGATTCCATTCGATTCCATTCCATTCCATTCCGTTCCATTCCATTCCATTCCATTCCATTCCATTCCATTCTATTCTATTGAATTCCATTGCATTCCATTCCATTCCATTCCTATCCATTCCATTCTACTCGGGTTGATTCCATTCCTTTCCATTCCATTCCATTCCATTCCATTCCATTCCATTCCATTCCATTCCATTCCATTCCATTCCGTTCAACTTGGGTTGATTCCATTCCATTCCATTCCATTCCATTCGATTCCATTCAATTCCATTCGATTCCATTTCATTCCATTCCATTGCATTCCATTCCATTCCATTCCAACCCATTCCATTCTACTCGGGTTGATTCCATTCCATTCCATTCCATTCCATTCCATTCCATTCCCTTCCATTCCATTCCATTCGGTACCATTCGATTCCATTCAATTCCATTCCATTTCAATCCATTCCATTCCGTTCCGTTCCGTTCCGCTCCTTTCCGTTCCGTTCTATTCGGGTTGATTCCATTCTATTCCACTCCATTCCATTCGATTCCATTCGATTCCATTCGATTCCATTCCATTCTATTCCATTCCATTCCATTCCATTCCATTCTATTGTATTGAATTCCATTCCATTCCATTCCAATAAATTCCTATCCATTCCATTCTACTCGGGTTGATTCCAATCCATTCCATTCCATTCCATTCCATTCCATTCCATTCCATTCCATTCCATTCCATTCCATTCCATTCCATTCCGTTCTACTCGGGTTCATTCCATTCCATTCCATTCCATTCCATTCCATTCCATTCCATTCCATTCCATTCCATTCCATTCCATTCCATTCGATTCCATTCCATTCCATTCCATTCCATTCCATTCCATTCCTTTCAATTCTATTCTATTGAATTCCTTTCCATTCCATTCCATTCCATTCCAATCCATTCCATTCTACTCGGGTTCACTCCATTCCATTCCATTCCATTGTATTCCATTGAATTCCATTCCATTCCATTCCATTCCATTCCATTCCATTCCATTCCATTCCATTCCATTCCATTAAATTCCATTCCATTCCATTCCATTCCATTCCATTCCGTACTACTCGGGTAGATTCCATTCCATTCCATTCCATTCCATTCCATTCCATTCCATTCCATTCCATTCCATTCCATTCCATTCCATTCCGTTCTACTCGGGTTCATTCCATTCCATTCCATTCCATTCCATACTATTCCATTGAATTCCATTCCATTCCGTTCCATTCCGTTCCATTCCATTCCATTCCATTCCATTAAGTTCTACTCGGGTTGATTCCATTCCATTCCATTCCATTCCATTCCATTCGATTACATTCGATTCCATTCCATTCCATTCCATTCCATTCCATTCCAATCCATTCCATTCTACTCGGGTTGATTCCATTCCATTCCATTCCATTCCATTCCATTCCATTCCATTCCATTAAATTCCATTCCATTCCATTCCGTTCAACTCGGGTTGATTCCATTCCATTCCATTCCATTCCATTCGATTCCAGTCAATTCCATTCGATTCCATTCCATTCCATTCCATTCCATTCCTTTCCATTCCATTCCAACCCATTCCATTCTACTCGGGTTGATTCCATTCCATTCCATTCCATTCCATTCCATTCCATTCCATTCCATTCCATTCCCTTCCATTCCATTCCATTCGGTACCATTCGATTCCATTCGATTCCATTCCATTTCAATCCATTACATTCCGTTCCGTTCCGTTCCTTTCCGTTCCGTTCTATTCGGGTTGGTTCCATTCTATTCCACTCCATTCCATTCGATTCCATTCGATTCCATTCGATTCCTTTCCATTCCATTCCATTCCATTCCATTCTATTGTATTGAATTCCATTCCATTCCATTCCATTAAATTCCTATCCATTCCATTCTACTCGGGTTGATTCCAATCCATTCCTTTCCATTCCATTCCATTCCATTCCATTCCATTCCATTCCATTCCATTCCATTCCATTCCATTCCATTCCGTTCTACTCGGGTTCATTCCATTCGATTCCATTCCATTCCATTCCATTCCATTCCATTCCATTCCATTCCATTCGATTCCATTCGATTCCATTCCATTCCATTCAATTCCATTCCATTCCATTCCATTCCAATCCATTCCATTCTACTCGGGTAGATTCCATTCCATTCCATTCCATTCCATGCCATTCCATTCCATTCCATTCCATTCCATTCCGTTCCATTCCATTCCATTCCATTCCATTAATTTCTACTCGGGTTGATTCCATTCCATTCCATTCCATTCCATTCCATTCCATTCGATTCCATTCCATTCCATTCCATTCCAATCCATTCCATTCTACTCGGGTTGATTCCATTCCATTCCATTCCATTCCATTACGTTCCATTCCTTTCCATTCCATTCGGTTCCATTCGATTCCATTCGATTACATTCCATTTCAATCCATTCGATTCCATTCCGTTCCGTTTCGTTCCGCTCCGATCGTTCCGTTCAATTCGGGTTGATTCCATTCTATTCCACTTAATTCCATTCGATTCCATTCCATTCCATTCGATTCCATTCCATTCCATTCCATTCCATTCCATTCCATTCCATTCTATTCCATTGATTTCCATTCCATTCAATTCCATTCCATTCCATTCCAATCCATTCCATTCTTCTCGGGTTGATTCCATTCCATTCCATTCCATTCCATTCCATTCCATTCCATTCCATTCCATTCCATTCCATTCCAATCCATTCCATTCTACTTGGGTTGATTCCATTCCATTCCATTCCATTCAATTCCATTCCATTCCCTTCCTTTCCATTCCATTCGGTTCCATTCGATTCTTTCGATTCCATTCTATTTCACTCCATTGCATTCGATTACATTCGATTCCATTCGATTCCATTCCATTCCATTCCATTCCATTCCATTCCATTCCATTCCATTCCATTCCATTCCATTGCATTCGATTCCATTCCATTCCATTCCATTCCATTCCATTCCATTAGATTCCATTCGATTCCATTCCATTCCCTTCCATTCCATTCCATTCCTTTCGATTCCATTCCATTCCATTCCATTCCATTCCATTCCATTCCATTCCATTCGATTCCATTCCATTCCATTCCATTCCATTCCATTCCAATCCATTCCATTCTACTCGGGTTGATTCCATTCCATTCCATTCCATTCCATTCCATTCCATTCCATTCCATTTCATTGCATTCCATTCCATTCCATTCCATTCCATTCCATTCCATTCCGTTCAACTCGGGTTGATTCCATTCCATTCCATTCCATTCCATTCCATTCCATTCAATTCCATTCGATTCCATTCCATTCC
Source organism: Gorilla gorilla gorilla (assembly GCF_029281585.2). Taxonomy (NCBI): domain Eukaryota; kingdom Metazoa; phylum Chordata; class Mammalia; order Primates; family Hominidae; genus Gorilla; species Gorilla gorilla. Next base: position 15,601,181 of record NC_073241.2, read on the forward strand.
ATTCCATTGCATTCCATTCCATTCCATTCCAACCCATTCCATTCTACTCGGGTTGATTCCATTCCATTCCATTCCATTCCATTCCATTCCATTCCGTTCCGTTCCGTTCCGTTCCTTTCCGTTCCGTTCTATTCGGGTTGATTCCATTCTATTCCACTCCATTCCATTCGATTCCATTCCATTCCATTCCATTCCATTCCATTCCATTCCATTCCATTCTATTGTATTGAATTCCATTCCATTCCATTCCATTAAATTCCTATCCATTCCATTCTACTCGGGTTGATTCCAATCCATTCCATTCCATTCCATTCCATTCCATTCCATTCCATTCCATTCCATTCCATTCCATTCCATTCCGTTCTACTCGGGTTCATTCCATTCCATTCCATTCCATTCCATTCAATTCCATTCCATTCCATTCCATTCCATTCGATTCCATTTGATTCCATTCCATTCCATTCAATTCCATTCCATTCCATTCCATTCCAATCCATTCCATTCTACTCGGGTAGATTCCATTCCATTCCATTCCATTCCATGCCATTCCATTCCATTCCATTCCATTCCATTCCCTTAAGTTCTACTCGGGTTGATTCCATTCCATTCCATTCCATTCCATTCCATTCCATTCGATTCCATTCCATTCCATTCCATTCCATTCCATTCCATTCCAATCAATTCCATTCTACTCGGGTTGATTCCATTCCATTCCATTCCATTCCATTCCATTCCATTCCATTCCATTCCATTCCAATCCATTCCATTCTACGCGGGTTGATTCCATTCCATTCCATTCCATTCCATTCCATTCCCTTCCTTTCCATTCCATTCCATTCCATTTCATTCCATTCCATTCCATTAAATTCCATTCCATTCCATTCCATTCCATTCCATTCCATTCCATTCCATTAAGTTCTACTCGGGTTGATTCCATTCCATTCCATTCCATTCCATTCCATTCCATTCCATTCCATTCCAATCCACTCCATTCTACTCGGGTTGATTCCATTCCATTCCATTCCATTCCATTACGTTCCATTCCATTCCATTCCATTCGGTTCCATTCGATTCCATTCGATTCCATTCCATTTCAATCCATTCGATTCCATTCCTTTCCGTTTCGTTCCGCTCCGATCGTTCCGTTCTATTCGGGTTGATTCCATTCTATTCCACTCCATTCCATTCGATTCCATTCCATTCCATTCGATTCCATTCCATTCCATTCCATTCCATTCCATTCCATTCCATTCCATTCCATTCCATCCTATTCTATTGAATTCCTTTCCATTCCATTCCATTCCATTCCATTCCAATCCATTCCATTCTTCTCGGGTTGATTCCATTCCATTCCATTCCATTCCATTCCATTCCATTCCATACCATTCCATTCCATTCCAATCCATTCCATTCTACTCGGGTTGATTCCATTCCATTCCATTCCATTCCATTCCATTCCCTACCTTTCCATTCCATTCGGTTCCATTCGATTCTTTCGATTCCATTCTATTTCAGTCCATTCCATTCGATTCCTTTCAATTCCATTCGATTCCATTCCATTCCATTCCATTCCATTCCATTCCATTCCATTTCATTCTATTCCATTAAATTCCATTCCATTCCATTGCATTCCATTCGATTCCATTCCATTCCATTCCATTCCATTCGATTCCATTCGATTCCATTCCATTCCATTCCATTCCATTCCATTCAATTCCATTCCATTCCATACCGTTCTACTCGTGTTCATTCCATTCCATTCCATTCCATGCCATTCTATTCCATTGAATTTCATTCCATTCCATTCCATTCCGTTCTACTCAGGTTCATTCCATTCCATTCCATTCCATTCCATTCCATTCTATTCCATTGAATTCCATTCCATTCCGTTCCATTCCGTTCCATTCCATTCCATTCCATTCCATTAAGTTCTACTCGGGTTGATTCCATTCCATTCCATTCCATTAAGTTCTACTCGGGTTGATTCCATTCTATTCCACTCCATTCCATTCGATTCCATTCGATTCCATTCCATTCCATTCCGTTCCATTCCATTCCATTCCATTCCATTTCATTCCAGTCCATTCCATTCGATTCCATTCCCTTCCGTTCTATTCTATTGAATTCCATTGCATTCCATTCCATTCCATTCCTATCCATTCCATTCTACTCGGGTTGATTCCATTCCTTTCCATTCAATTTCATTCCATTCCATTCCATTCCGCTCCACTCGGGTTCATTCCATTCCATTCCATTCCATTTGATTCCATTCGATTCCATTCCATTCCTTTCCGTTCTACTCGGGTCCATTCCATTCCATTCCATTCCATTCCATTCCGTTCTGTTCCATTCCATTCCATTCCATTCCATTCCAATCCATTCCATTCTACTCGGGTTGATTCCATTCCATTCCATTCCATTCCATTCCATTCCATTCCATTTCATTCCAGTCCATTCCATTCGATTCTATTCCATTCCATTTCATTGCATTGCATTCCATTCCATTCCATTCCATTCCATTCCATTCCATTCCATTCCATTCCATTCCATTCCATTCCATTCCTTTCTACTCGGGTTGATTCCATTCTATTCCATTCCATTCCATTCTATTCCATTCGATTCCATTCGATTCCATTCCATTCCATTCCATTCCATTCCATTCTACTCGGGTTCATTCCATTCCATTGCATTCCATTCTATTGTATTCCATTGAATTCCATTCCATTCCATTCCATTCCATTCCTTTCCATTCCATTCCATTCCATTCCATTCCACTCCATTCCGTTCTACTCGGGTTGATTCCATTCCATTCCATTCCATTCCATTGAATTCCAATCCATTCCATTCCATTCCAATCCATTCCATTCCATTCCATTCCATTCCATTCCGTTCAACTCGGGTTGATTCCATTCCATTCCATTCCATTCCATTCCATTCCATTCGATTCCATTCGATTGCATTCGATTCCATTCCATTCCATTCCATTCCATTCCATTCCATTCCATTCCATTCTATTCCATTCGATTCCATTCCATTCGATTCCATTCGATTCCATTCGATTCCATTCCATTCCATTCCATTCCATTCCATTCCATTCCATTCCATTCCGTTCTACTCGTGTTCATTCCATTGCATTCCATTCCATTCCATTCTATTCCATTGAATTTCATTCCATTCCATTCCATTCCATTCCATTCCATTCCATTCCATTCCATTCCATTCTACTGGGGTTGATTCCACTCCATTCCATTCCATTCCATTCCATTCGATTCCATTCGATTCCATTCGATTCCATTCGATTCCATTCCATTCCATTCCATTCCATTCCATTCCAATCCATTCCATTCTACTCGGGTTGATTCCATTCCATTCCATTCCATTCCATTCCATTCCATTCCATTCCATTCCATTCCATTCCTTTCCATTCGGTTCCATTCGATTCCATTCGATTCCATTCCATTTCACTCCGTTCCATTCCATTCCGTTAAGTTCCGTTCTGTTCCGTTCCGTTCCGTTCTATTCGGGTTGATACCATTCTATTCCACTCCATTCCATTCGATTCCATTCGATTCCATTCCATTCCATTCCGTTCCATTCCATTCCATTCCATTCCATTCCATTCCATTCCATTCTATTCTATTGAATTCCATTGCATTCCATTCCACTCCATTCCTATCCATTCCATTCTACTCGGGTTGATTCCATTCCTTTCCATTCCATTCCATTCCATTCCATTCCATTCCATTCCATTCCATTCCATTCCATTCCATTCCATTCCGTTCAACTTGGGTTGATTCCATTCCATTCCATTCCATTCCATTCGATTCCATTCAATTCCATTCGATTCCATTTCATTCCATTCCATTGCATTCCATTCCATTCCATTCCAACCCATTCCATTCTACTCGGGTTGATTCCATTCCATTCCATTCCATTCCATTCCATTCCATTCCCTTCCATTCCATTCCATTCGGTACCATTCGATTCCATTCAATTCCATTCCATTTCAATCCATTCCATTCCGTTCCGTTCCGTTCCGCTCCTTTCCGTTCCGTTCTATTCGGGTTGATTCCATTCTATTCCACTCCATTCCATTCGATTCCATTCGATTCCATTCGATTCCATTCCATTCTATTCCATTCCATTCCATTCCATTCCATTCTATTGTATTGAATTCCATTCCATTCCATTCCATTAAATTCCTATCCATTCCATTCTACTCGGGTTGATTCCAATCCATTCCATTCCATTCCATTCCATTCCATTCCATTCCATTCCATTCCATTCCATTCCATTCCATTCCATTCCATTCCATTCCGTTCTACTCGGGTTCATTCCATTCCATTCCATTCCATTCCATTCAATTCCATTCCATTCCATTCCATTCCATTCCATTCCATTCCATTCCATTCCATTCCATTCCATTCCATTCAATTCCATTCCATTCCATTCGATTCCATTCCATTCCATTCCATTCCATTCCATTCCTTTCAATTCTATTCTATTGAATTCCTTTCCATTCCATTCCATTCCATTCCAATCCATTCCATTCTACTCGGGTTCACTCCATTCCATTCCATTCCATTGTATTCCATTGAATTCCATTCCATTCCATTCCATTCCATTCCATTCCATTCCATTCCATTCCATTCCATTAAATTCCATTCCATTCCATTCCATTCCATTCCATTCCGTTCTACTCGGGTAGATTCCATTCCATTCCATTCCATTCCATTCCATTCCATTCCATTCCATTCCATTACATTCCATTCCATTCCATTCCATTCCGTTCTACTCGGGTTCATTCCATTCAATTCCATTCCATTCCATACTATTCCATTGAATTCCATTCCATTCCGTTCCATTCCGTTCCATTCCATTCCATTCCATTCCATTAAGTTCTACTCGGGTTGATTCCATTCCATTCCATTCCATTCCATTCCATTCGATTCCATTCGATTCCATTCCATTCCATTCCATTCCATTCCATTCCAATCCATTCCATTCTACTCGGGTTGATTCCATTCCATTCCATTCCATTCCATTCCATTCCATTCCATTCCATTCCATTCCATTAAATTCCATTCCATTCCATTCCGTTCAACTCGGGTTGATTCCATTCCATTCCATTCCATTCCATTCGATTCCATTCAATTCCATTCGATTCCATTCCATTCCATTCCATTCCATTCCTTTCCATTCCATTCCAACCCATTCCATTCTACTCGGGTTGATTCCATTCTATTCCATTCCATTCCATTCCATTCCATTCCATTCCATTCCATTCCATTCCATTCCATTCCATTCCCTTCCATTCCATTCCATTCGGTACCATTCGATTCCATTCGATTCCATTCCATTTCAATCCATTACATTCCGTTCCGTTCCGTTCCTTTCCGTTCCGTTCTATTCGGGTTGATTCCATTCTATTCCCCTCCATTCCATTCGATTCCATTCGATTCCATTCGATTCCATTCCATTCCATTCCATTCCATTCCATTCTATTGTATTGAATTCCATTCCATTCCATTCCATTAAATTCCTATCCATTCCATTCTACTCGGGTTGATTCCAATCCATTCCTTTCCATTCCATTCCATTCCATTCCATTCCATTCCATTCCATTCCATTCCATTCCATTCCGTTCTACTCGGGTTCATTCCATTCCATTCCATTCCATTCCATTCCATTCCATTCCATTCCATTCCATTCGATTCCATTCGATTCCATTCCATTCCATTCAATTCCATTCCATTCCATTCCATTCCAATCCATTCCATTCTACTCGGGTAGATTCCATTCCATTCCATTCCATTCCATGCCATTCCATTCCATTCCATTCCATTCCATTCCATTCCGTTCCATTCCATTCCATTCCATTCCATTAAGTTCTACTCGGGTTGATTCCATTCCATTCCATTCCAATCCATTCCATTCTACTCGGGTTGAATCCATTCCATTCCATTCCATTCCATTACGTTCCATTCCTTTCCATTCCATTCGGTTCCATTCGATTCCATTCGATTACATTCCATTTCAATCCATTCGATTCCATTCCGTTCCGTTTCGTTCCGCTCCGATCGTTCCGTTCAATTCGGGTTGATTCCAATCTATTCCACTAAATTCCATTCGATTCCATTCCATTCCATTCGATTCCATTCCATTCCATTCCATTCCATTCCATTCCATTCTATTCTATTCTATTGAATTCCATTCCATTCCATTCCATTCCATTCCATTCCAATCCATTCCATTCTTCTCGGGTTGATTCCATTCCATTCCATTCCATTCCATTCCATTCCATTCCATTCCTTTCCATTCCATTCGGTTCCATTCGATTCTTTCGATTCCATTCTATTTCACTCCATTGCATTCGATTCCATTCGATTCCATTCGATTCCATTCCATTCCATTCCATTCCATTCCATTCCATTCCATTCCATTCCGTTCCATTCCATTGCATTCGATTCCATTCCATTCCATTCCATTCCATTCCATTCCATTAGATTCCATTCGATTCCATTCCATTCCCTTCCATTCCATTCCATTCCATTCGATTCCATTCCATTCCATTCCATTCCATTCCATTCCATTCCATTCCATTCCATTCCATTCCATTCGATTCCATTCCATTCCATTCCATTCCATTCCATTCCAATCCATTCCATTCTACTCGGGTTGATTCCATTCCATTCCATTCCATTCCATTCCATTCCATTCCATTTCATTGCATTCCATTCCATTCCATTCCATTCCATTCCATTCCATTCCATTCCGTTCAACTCGGGTTGATTCCATTCCATTCCATTCCATTCCATTCCATTCCATTCAATTCCATTCGATTCCATTCCATTCCATTCCATTGCATTCCATTCCATTCCATTCCAACCCATTCCATTCTACTCGGGTTGATTCCATTCCATTCCATTCCATTCCATTCCATTCCATTCCATTCCATTCCATTCCATTCCATTCCTTTCCCTTCCATTCCATTCCATTCGGTACCATTCGATTCCATTCGATTCCATTCCATTTCAATCCATTCCATTCCGTTCCGTTCCGTTCCGTTCCTTTCCGTTCCGTTCTATTCGGGTTGATTCCATTCTATTCCACTCCATTCCATTCGATTCCATTCGATTCCATTCGATTCCATTCCATTCCATTCCATTCCATTCCATTCTATTGTATTGAATTCCATTCCATTCCATTCCATTAAATTCCTATCCATTCCATTCTACTCGGGTTGATTCCAATCCATTCCATTCCATTCCATTCCATTCCATTCCATTCCATTCCATTCCATTCCATTCCATTCCATTCCATTCCGTTCTACTCGGGTTCATTCCATTCCATTCAATTCCATTCCATTCAATTCCATTCCATTCCATTCGATTCCATTCGATTCCATTTGATTCCATTCCATTCCATTCAATTCCATTCCATTCCATTCCATTCCAATCCATTCCATTCTACTCGGGTAGATTCCATTCCATTCCATTCCATTCCATGCCATTCCATTCCATTCCATTCCATTCCATTCCGTTCCATTCCATTCCATTCCATTCCATTAAGTTCTACTCGGGTTGATTCCATTCCATTCCATTCCATTCCATTCCATTCCATTCCATTCCATTCGATTCCATTCCATTCCATTCCATTCCATTCCATTCCATTCCAATCCATTCCATTCTACTCGGGTTGATTCCATTCCATTCCATTCCATTCCATTCCATTCCATTCCATTCCAATCCATTCCATTCTACGCGGGTTGATTCCATTCCATTCCATTCCATTCCATTCCATTCCCTTCCTTTCCATTCCATTCCATTCCATTTCATTCCATTCCATTCCATTAAATTCCATTCCATTCCATTCCATTCCATTCCATTCCATTCCATTCCATTAAGTTCTACTCGGGTTGATTCCATTCCATTCCATTCCATTCCATTCCATTCCATTCCATTCCATTCCATTCCAATCCACTCCATTCTACTCGGGTTGATTCCATTCCATTCCATTCCATTCCATTACGTTCCATTGCATTCCATTCCATTCGGTTCCATTCGATTCCATTCGATTCCATTCCATTTCAATCCATTCGATTCCATTCCTTTCCGTTTCGTTCTGCTCCGATCTTTCCGTTCTATTCGGGTTGATTCCATTCTATTCCACTCCATTCCATTCGATTCCATTCCATTCCATTCGATTCCATTCCATTCCATTCCATTCCATTCCATTCCATTCCATTCCATTCCAATCCATTCCATTCTACGCGGGTTGATTCCATTCCATTCCATTCCATTCCATTCCATTCCCTTCCTTTCCATTCCATTCCATTCCATTTCATTCCATTCCATTCCATTAAATTCCATTCCATTCCATTCCATTCCATTCCATTCCATTCCATTCCATTAAGTTCTACTCGGGTTGATTCCATTCCATTCCATTCCATTCCATTCCATTCCATTCCATTAAGTTCTACTCGGGTTGATTCCATTCCATTCCATTCCATTCCATTCCATTCCATTCCATTCCAATCCATTCCATTCTACTCGGGTAGATTCCATTCCATTCCATTCCATTCCATGCCATTCCATTCCATTCCATTCCATTCCATTCCGTTCCATTCCATTCCATTCCATTCCATTAAGTTCTACTCGGGTTGATTCCATTCCATTCCATTCCAATCCATTCCATTCTACTCGGGTTGAATCCATTCCATTCCATTCCATTCCATTACGTTCCATTCCTTTCCATTCCATTCGGTTCCATTCGATTCCATTCGATTACATTCCATTTCAATCCATTCGATTCCATTCCGTTCCGTTTCGTTCCGCTCCGATCGTTCCGTTCAATTCGGGTTGATTCCAATCTATTCCACTAAATTCCATTCGATTCCATTCCATTCCATTCGATTCCATTCCATTCCATTCCATTCCATTCCATTCCATTCTATTCTATTCTATTGAATTCCATTCCATTCCATTCCATTCCATTCCATTCCAATCCATTCCATTCTTCTCGGGTTGATTCCATTCCATTCCATTCCATTCCATTCCATTCCATTCCTTTCCATTCCATTCGGTTCCATTCGATTCTTTCGATTCCATTCTATTTCACTCCATTGCATTCGATTCCATTCGATTCCATTCGATTCCATTCCATTCCATTCCATTCCATTCCATTCCATTCCATTCCATTCCGTTCCATTCCATTGCATTCGATTCCATTCCATTCCATTCCATTCCATTCCATTCCATTAGATTCCATTCGATTCCATTCCATTCCCTTCCATTCCATTCCATTCCATTCGATTCCATTCCATTCCATTCCATTCCATTCCATTCCATTCCATTCCATTCCATTCCATTCGATTCCATTCCATTCCATTCCATTCCATTCCATTCCAATCCATTCCATTCTACTCGGGTTGATTCCATTCCATTCCATTCCATTCCATTCCATTCCATTCCATTTCATTGCATTCCATTCCATTCCATTCCATTCCATTCCATTCCATTCCATTCCGTTCAACTCGGGTTGATTCCATTCCATTCCATTCCATTCCATTCCATTCCATTCAATTCCATTCGATTCCATTCCATTCCATTCCATTGCATTCCATTCCATTCCATTCCAACCCATTCCATTCTACTCGGGTTGATTCCATTCCATTCCATTCCATTCCATTCCATTCCATTCCATTCCATTCCATTCCATTCCATTCCATTCCTTTCCCTTCCATTCCATTCCATTCGGTACCATTCGATTCCATTCGATTCCATTCCATTTCAATCCATTCCATTCCGTTCCGTTCCGTTCCGTTCCTTTCCGTTCCGTTCTATTCGGGTTGATTCCATTCTATTCCACTCCATTCCATTCGATTCCATTCGATTCCATTCGATTCCATTCCATTCCATTCCATTCCATTCCATTCTATTGTATTGAATTCCATTCCATTCCATTCCATTAAATTCCTATCCATTCCATTCTACTCGGGTTGATTCCAATCCATTCCATTCCATTCCATTCCATTCCATTCCATTCCATTCCATTCCATTCCATTCCATTCCATTCCATTCCATTCCATTCCGTTCTACTCGGGTTCATTCCATTCCATTCAATTCCATTCCATTCAATTCCATTCCATTCCATTCGATTCCATTCGATTCCATTTGATTCCATTCCATTCCATTCAATTCCATTCCATTCCATTCCATTCCAATCCATTCCATTCTACTCGGGTAGATTCCATTCCATTCCATTCCATTCCATGCCATTCCATTCCATTCCATTCCATTCCATTCCGTTCCATTCCATTCCATTCCATTCCATTAAGTTCTACTCGGGTTGATTCCATTCCATTCCATTCCATTCCATTCCATTCCATTCCATTCCATTCGATTCCATTCCATTCCATTCCATTCCATTCCATTCCATTCCAATCCATTCCATTCTACTCGGGTTGATTCCATTCCATTCCATTCCATTCCATTCCATTCCATTCCATTCCAATCCATTCCATTCTACGCGGGTTGATTCCATTCCATTCCATTCCATTCCATTCCATTCCCTTCCTTTCCATTCCATTCCATTCCATTTCATTCCATTCCATTCCATTAAATTCCATTCCATTCCATTCCATTCCATTCCATTCCATTCCATTCCATTAAGTTCTACTCGGGTTGATTCCATTCCATTCCATTCCATTCCATTCCATTCCATTCCATTCCATTCCATTCCAATCCACTCCATTCTACTCGGGTTGATTCCATTCCATTCCATTCCATTCCATTACGTTCCATTGCATTCCATTCCATTCGGTTCCATTCGATTCCATTCGATTCCATTCCATTTCAATCCATTCGATTCCATTCCTTTCCGTTTCGTTCTGCTCCGATCTTTCCGTTCTATTCGGGTTGATTCCATTCTATTCCACTCCATTCCATTCGATTCCATTCCATTCCATTCGATTCCATTCCATTCCATTCCATTCCATTCCATTCCATTCCATTCCATCCTATTCTATTGAATTCCATTCCATTCCATTCCATTCCATTCCATTCCAATCCATTCCATTCTACTCGGGTTGATTCCATTCCATTCCATTCCATTCCATTCCATTCAAATCCATTCCATTCTACTCGGGTTGATTCCATTCCATTCCATTCCATTCCATTCCATTCCCTTCCTTTCCATTCCATTCGGTTCCATTCGATTCTTTCGATTCCATTCTATTTCACTCCATTCCATTCGATTCCATTCGATTCCATTCGATTCCATTCCATTCCATTCCATTCCATTCCATTCCATTCCATTTCATTCTATTCCATTAAATTCCATTCCATTCCATTCCATTCCATTCCATTCCATTCCATTCCATTCCATTCCATTGCATTGGATTCCATTCCATTCCATTCGATTCCATTCGATTCCATTCCATTCCATTCCATTCCATTCCATTCAATTCCATTCCATTCCATACCGTTCTACTCGTGTTCATTCCATTCCATTCCATTCCATTCCATTCTATTCCATTGAATTTCATTCCATTCCATTCCATTCCGTTCTACTCGGGTTCATTCCATTCCATTCCATTCCATTCCATTCCATTCTTTTCCATTGAATTCCATTCCATTCCGTTCCATTCCGTTCCATTCCATTCCATTCCATTCCATTAAGTTCTACTCGGGTTGATTCCATTCCATTCCATTCCATTAAGTTCTACTCGGGTTGATTCCATTCTATTCCACTCCATTCCATTCGATTCCATTCGATTCCATTCCATTCCATTCCGTTCCATTCCATTCCATTCCATTCCATTTCATTCCAGTAAATTCCATTCGATTCCATTCCCTTCCGTTCTATTCTATTGAATTCCATTGCATTCCATTCCATTCCATTCCTATCCATTCCATTCTACTCGGGTTGATTCCGTTCCTTTCCATTCAATTTCACTCCATTCCATTCCATTCCGCTCCACTCGGGTTCATTCCATTCCATTCCATTCCATTTGATTCCATTCGATTCCATTCCATTCCTTTCCGTTCTACTCGGGTCCATTCCATTCCATTCCATTCCATTCCATTCCGTTCTGTTCCATTCGATTCCATTCCATTCCATTCCAATCCATTCCATTCTACTCGGGTTGATTCCATTCCATTCCATTCCATTCCATTCCATTCCATTGCATTTCATTCCAGTCCATTCCATTCGATTCTATTCCATTCCATTCCATTTCATTGCATTCCATTCCATTCCATTCCATTCCATTCCATTCCATTCCATTCCATTCCATTCCATTCCTTTCTACTCGGGTTGATTCCATTCTATTCCATTCCATTCCATTCTATTCCATTCGATTCCATTCGATTCCATTCCGTTCCATTCCATTCCATTCCATTCCATTCTACTCGGGTTCATTCCATTCCATTGCATTCCATTCTATTGTATTCCATTGAATTCCATTCCATTCCATTCCATTCCATTCCTTTCCATTCCATTCCATTCCATTCCATTCCATTCCACTCCATTCCTTTCTACTCGGGTTGATTCCATTCCATTCCATTCCATTCCATTGAATTCCAATCCATTCCATTCCATTCCAATCCATTCCATTCCATTCCATTCCATTCCATTCTGTTCAACTCGGGTTGATTCCATTCCATTCCATTCCATTCCATTCCATTCCATTCGATTCCATTCGATTGCATTCGATTCCATTCCATTCCATTCCATTCCATTCCATTCCATTCCTTTCCATTCCATTCCATTCTATTCCATTCGATTCCATTCCATTCGATTCCATTCGATTCCATTCGATTCCATTCCATTCCATTCCATTCCATTCCATTCCATTCCATTCCGTTCTACTCGGGTTCATTCCATTGCATTCCATTCCATTCCATTCTATTCCATTGAATTTCATTCCATTCCATTCCATTCCATTCCATTCCATTCCATTCCATTCCATTCCTTTCCATTCTACTAGGGTTGATTCCACTCCATTCCATTCCATTCCATTCCATTCGATTCCATTCCATTCCATTCCATTCCATTCCATTCCAATCCATTCCATTCTACTCGGGTTGATTCCATTCCATTCCATTCCATTCCATTCCACTCCATTCCATTCCATTCCATTCCATTCCATTCCATTCGGTTCCATTCGATTCCATTCGATTCCATTCCATTTCACTCCGTTCCATTCCATTCCGTTAAGTTCCGTTCTGTTCCGTTCCGTTCCGTTCTATTCGGGTTGATACCATTCTATTCCACTCCATTCCATTCGATTCAATTCGATTCCATTCCATTCCATTCCGTTCCATTCCATTCCATTCCATTCCATTCCATTCCATTCTATTCTATTGAATTCCATTGCATTCCATTCCATTCCATTCCTATCCATTCCATTCTACTCGGGTTGATTCCATTCCTTTCCATTCCATTCCATTCCATTCCATTCCATTCCATTCCATTCCATTCCATTCCATTCCATTCCATTCCATTCCGTTCAACTCGGGTTGATTCCATTCCATTCCATTCCATTCCATTCGATTCCATTCATTTCCATTCGATTCCACTCCATTCCATTCCATTGCATTCCATTCCATTCCATTCCAACCCATTCCATTCTACTCGGGTTGATTCCATTCTATTCCATTCCATTCCATTCCATTCTATTCCATTCCCTTCCATTCCATTCCATTCGGTACCATTCGATTCCATTCAATTCCATTCCATTTCAATCCATTCCATTCCGTTCCGTTCCGTTCCGCTCCTTTCCGTTCCGTTCTATTCGGGTTGATTCCATTCTATTCCACTCCATTCCATTCGATTCCATTCGATTCCATTCGATTCCATTCCATTCTATTCCATTCCATTCCATTCCATTCCATTCTATTGTATTGAATTCCATTCCATTCCATTCCATTAAATTCCTATCCATTCCATTCTACTCGGGTTGATTCCAATCCATTCCATTCCATTCCATTCCATTCCATTCCATTCCATTCCATTCCATTCCATTCCATTCCATTCCGTTCTACTCGAGTTCATTCCATTCCATTCCATTCCATTCCATTCAATTCCTTTCCATTCCATTCCATTCCATTCCATTCCATTCCATTCCATTCCATTCCATTCCATTCCGTTTTACTCGGGTTGATTCCATTCCATTCCATTCCATCCTATTCCATTCGATTCCATTCGATTCCATTCGATTCCATTCCATTCAATTCCATTCCATTCCATTCCATTCCATTCTATTCTATTGAACTCCATTCCATTCCATTCCATTCCATTCCTATCCATTCCATTCTACTCGGGTTGATTCCATTCCATTCCATTCCATTCCATTCCATTCCATTCCATTGTGCTCTACTCGGGATCATTCCGTTCGATTCCATTCCATTCCATTCCATTCCATTCCATTCCATTCCATTCCATTCCATTCCATTCCATTCCATTCCGTTCTAATCGGGTCCATTCCATTCCATTCCATTCCACTCGATTCCATTCCATTCCATTCGATTCCATTCCATTCCATTCCATTCCAATCCATTCCATTCTACTCGGGTTGATTCCATTCGATTCCATTCCATTCCATTCCATTCCATTCCCTTCCATTCCATTCCATTCGGTACCATTCGATTCCATTCGAATCCATTCCATTTCACTCCATTCCATTCCATTCTGTTCCGTTCCGTTCCATTCCGTTCCGTTCTATTCGGGTTGATTCCATTCTATTCCACTCCATTCCATTCGATTCCATTCGATTCGATTCCATTCCATTCCATTCCATTCCATTCCATTCCATTCCATTCCATTCCATTCCATTCGATTCCATTCGATTCCATTCCATTCCATTCCTTTCCATTCCATTCAATTCCATTCCATTCCATTCCGTTCTACTCGGGTTCATTCCATTCCATTCCATTCCATTCCATTCTATTCCATTGAATTCCATTCCATTCCGTTCTACTCGGGTTGATTTCATTCCATTCCATTCCATTCTATTCCATTCCATTCCATTCCATTCGATTCCATTCGATTCCATTCGATTCCATTCGATTCCATTCCATTCCATTCCATTCCATTCCATTCCTTTCAATTCTATTCTATTGAATTCCATTCCATTCCATTCCATTCCATTCCAATCCATTCCATTCTACTCGGGTTCACTCCATTCCATTCCATTCCATTGTATTCCATTGAATTCCATTCCATTCCATTCCATTCCATTCCATTCCATTCCATTCCATTCCATTAAATTCCATTCCATTCCATTCCATTCCATTAAATTCCATTCCATTCCATTCCATTCCATTCCATTCCATTCCGTTCTACTCGGGTAGATTCCATTCCATTCCATTCCATTCCATTCCATTCCGTTCTACTCGGGTTCATTCCATTCCATTCCATTCCATTCCATACTATTCCATTGAATTCCATTCCATTCCGTTCCATTCCGTTCCATTCCATTCCATTCCATTCCATTAAGTTCTACTCGGGTTGATTCCATTCCATTCCATTCCATTCCATTCCATTCGATTCCATTCGATTCCATTCCATTCCATTCCATTCCATTTCATTCCAATCCATTCCATTCTACTCGGGTTGATTCCATTCCATTCCATTCCATTCCATTCCATTCCATTCCATTCCATTCCATTCCATTACATTACATTCGATTCCATTCGATTCCATTCCATTCCATTCCATTCCATTCCATTCCATTCAATTCCATTCCATTCCATTCTATTCCATTGAATTCCATTCCATTCCATTCCATTCCATTCCATTCCATTCCATTCTACTCGGGTTGATCCAATTCCATTCCTTTCCATTCCATTCCATTCCATTCCATTGAATTCCGTTCCATTCCATTCCATTCCATTCCATTCCATTCCATTCCATTCCATTCCATTCCGTTCTACTCGGGTTGATTTCATTCCATTCCATTCCATTCTATTCCATTCCATTCCATTCCATTCGATTCCATTCGATTCCATTCGATTCCATTCGATTCCATTCCATTCCATTCCATTCCATTCCATTCCATTCCTTTCAATTCTATTCTATTGAATTCCATTCCATTCCATTCCATTCCATTCCAATCCATTCCATTTTACTCGGGTTCACTCCATTCCATTCCATTCCATTCCATTCCATTAAATTCCATTCCATTCCATTCCATTCCATTCCATTCCATTCCATTCCATTCCATTCCATTAAGTTCTACTCGGGTTGATTCCATTCCATTCCATTCCATTCCATTCCATTCCATTCCATTCCTTTCCATTCCATTCCATTCCATTCCATTCCATTCCATTCCATTCCGCTCTACTCGGGTTCATTACATTCCAGTCCATTCCATTCGATTCCATTCCATTCCATTCCATTTCATTGCATTCCATTCCATTCCATTCCATTCCATTCCATTCCATTCCATTCCATTCCATTCCATTCCATTCCATTCCATTCCATTCCTTTCTACTCGGGTTGATTCCATTCTATTCCATTCCATTCCATTCGATTCCATTCGATTCCATTCGATTCCATTCCATTCCGTTCCATTCCATTCCATTCCGTTCTACTCGGGTTCATTCCATTCCATTGCATTCCATTCTATTGTATTCCATTGAATTCCATTCCATTCCATTCCATTCCATTCCTTTCCATTCCATTCCATTCCATTCCATTCCATTCCATTCCATTCCATTCCGTTCTACTCGGGTTGATTCCATTCCATTCCATTCCATTCCATTGAATTCCATTCCATTCCATTCCATTCCAATCCATTCCATTCCATTCCATTCCATTCCATTCCGTTCAACTCGGGTTGATTCCATTCCATTCCATTCCATTCCATTCGATTCCATTCTATTCCATTCGATTCCATTCCATTCCATTCCATTCCCTTCCATTCCATTCCATTCGGTACCATTCGATTCCATTCGAATCCATTCCATTTCACTCCATTCCATTCCATTCTGTTCCGTTCCGTTCCATTCCGTTCCGTTCTATTCGGGTTGATTCCATTCTATTCCACTCCATTCCATTCGATTCCATTCGATTCGATTCCATTCCATTCCATTCCATTCCATTCCATTCCATTCCATTCCATTCCATTCCATTCCATTCGATTCCATTCGATTCCATTCCATTCCATTCCTTTCCATTCCATTCAATTCCATTCCATTCCATTCCGTTCTACTCGGGTTCATTCCATTCCATTCCATTCCATTCCATTCTATTCCATTGAATTCCATTCCATTCCGTTCTACTCGGGTTGATTTCATTCCATTCCATTCCATTCTATTCCATTCCATTCCATTCCATTCGATTCCATTCGATTCCATTCGATTCCATTCGATTCCATTCCATTCCATTCCATTCCATTCCATTCCTTTCAATTCTATTCTATTGAATTCCATTCCATTCCATTCCATTCCATTCCAATCCATTCCATTCTACTCGGGTTCACTCCATTCCATTCCATTCCATTGTATTCCATTGAATTCCATTCCATTCCATTCCATTCCATTCCATTCCATTCCATTCCATTCCATTAAATTCCATTCCATTCCATTCCATTCCATTCCATTCCGTTCTACTCGGGTAGATTCCATTCCATTCCATTCCATTCCATTCCATTCCGTTCTACTCGGGTTCATTCCATTCCATTCCATTCCATTCCATACTATTCCATTGAATTCCATTCCATTACGTTCCATTCCGTTCCATTCCATTCCATTCCATTCCATTAAGTTCTACTCGGGTTGATTCCATTCCATTCCATTCCATTCCATTCCATTCGATTCCATTCGATTCCATTCCATTCCATTCCATTCCATTTCATTCCAATCCATTCCATTCTACTCGGGTTGATTCCATTCCATTCCATTCCATTCCATTCCATTCCATTCCATTCCATTCCATTACATTACATTCGATTCCATTCGATTCCATTCCATTCCATTCCATTCCATTCCATTCCATTCAATTCCATTCCATTCCATTCTATTCCATTGAATTCCATTCCATTCCATTCCATTCCATTCCATTCCATTCCATTCTACTCGGGTTGATCCAATTCCATTCCTTTCCATTCCATTCCATTCCATTCCATTGAATTCCGTTCCATTCCATTCCATTCCATTCCATTCCATTCCATTCCATTCCATTCCATTCCGTTCTACTCGGGTTGATTTCATTCCATTCCATTCCATTCTATTCCATTCCATTCCATTCCATTCGATTCCATTCGATTCCATTCGATTCCATTCGATTCCATTCCATTCCATTCCATTCCATTCCATTCCATTCCTTTCAATTCTATTCTATTGAATTCCATTCCATTCCATTCCATTCCATTCCAATCCATTCCATTTTACTCGGGTTCACTCCATTCCATTCCATTCCATTCCATTCCATTAAATTCCATTCCATTCCATTCCATTCCATTCCATTCCATTCCATTCCATTCCATTCCATTCCATTCCATTAAGTTCTACTCGGGTTGATTCCATTCCATTCCATTCCATTCCATTCCATTCCATTCCATTCCTTTCCATTCCATTCCATTCCATTCCATTCCATTCCATTCCATTCCATTCCGCTCTACTCGGGTTCATTACATTCCAGTCCATTCCATTCGATTCCATTCCATTCCATTCCATTTCATTGCATTCCATTCCATTCCATTCCATTCCATTCCATTCCATTCCATTCCATTCCATTCCATTCCATTCCATTCCATTCCATTCCTTTCTACTCGGGTTGATTCCATTCTATTCCATTCCATTCCATTCGATTCCATTCGATTCCATTCGATTCCATTCCATTCCGTTCCATTCCATTCCATTCCGTTCTACTCGGGTTCATTCCATTCCATTGCATTCCATTCTATTGTATTCCATTGAATTCCATTCCATTCCATTCCATTCCATTCCTTTCCATTCCATTCCATTCCATTCCATTCCATTCCATTCCATTCCATTCCGTTCTACTCGGGTTGATTCCATTCCATTCCATTCCATTCCATTGAATTCCATTCCATTCCATTCCATTCCAATCCATTCCATTCCATTCCATTCCATTCCATTCCGTTCAACTCGGGTTGATTCCATTCCATTCCATTCCATTCCATTCGATTCCATTCTATTCCATTCGATTCCATTCCATTCCATTCCATTCCATTCCATTCCATTCCATTCCAATCCATTCCATTCTACTCGGGTTGATTCCATTCCATTCCATTCCATTCCATTCTATTCCATTCCATTCCATTCCATTCCCTTCCATTCCCTTCCATTCCATTCCATTCGCTTCCATTCGATTCCATTCGATTCCATTCCAATTCAATCCATTCCATTCCGTTCCGTTCCGTTCCGTTCCTTTCCGTTCCGTTCTATTCGGGTTGATTCCATTCTATTCCACTCCATTCCATTCGATTCCATTCGATTCCATTCCATTCCATTCCATTCCATTCCATTCCATTCTATTCTATTGAATTCCATTTCATTACATTCCATTAAATTCCTATCCATTCCATTCTACTCGGGTTGATTCCAATCTATTCCATTCCATTCCATTCCATTCCATTCCATTCCATTCCATTCCATTCCATTCCATTCCATTCGATTCCATTCGATTCCATTCCATTCCATTCCATTCCATTCCATTCCAATCCATTCCATTCTACTCGGGTTGATTCCATTCCATTCCATTCCATTTCTTTCCATTGCCTTCCATTCCATTCCATTCGGTTCCATTCGATTCCATTCGATTCCATTCTATTCCACTCCATTCAATTCTATTCCATTCTATTCCATTCGATTCCATTCCGTTCCATTCCATTCCATTCCATTTCATTCTATTTCATTGAATTTCATTCCATTCCATTCCAATCCATTCCATTCTACTCTGGTTGATTCCATTCCATTCCATTCCATTCCATTCCATTCCATTCCATTCCATTCCATTCGATTCCATTCGATTCCATTCCATTCCATTCCATTCCATTCCATTCCGTTCCATTCCATTGGATTCCATTCCATTCCATTCCATTCCATTCCATTCTATTCCATTCCATTCCATTCGGTTCTACTCAGGTTCATTCCACTCCATTCCATTCCATTCCATTCCATTCTATTGCATTGAATTCCATTCCATTCCATTCCATTCCATTCCATTCTATTCCATTCCATTCTATTCCATTGAATTCCATTCCATTCCATTCCATTCCATTCCATTCCATTCCATTCCATTCTGCTCTACTCGGGTTCATTCCATTCCAGTCCATTCCATTCGATTCCATTCCATTCCATTCCATTTCATTGCATTCCATTCCATTCCATTCCATTCCATTCCATTCCATTCCATTCCATTCCATTCCATTCCATTCCATTCCATTCCCTTCCTTTCTACTCGGGTTGATTCCATTCTATTCCATTCCATTCCATTCGATTCCATTCGATTCCATTCGATTCCATTCCATTCCATTCCATTCCATTCCATTCCGTTCTACTCGGGTTCTTTCCATTCCATTGCATTCCATTCTATTGTATTCCATGGAATTCCATTCCATTCCATTCCATTCCATTCCATTCCATTCCATTCCATTCCATTCCATTCCATTCCGTTCTACTAGGGTTGATTCCATTCCATTCCATTCCATTCCATTGAATTCCATTCCATTCCATTCCATTCCAATCCATTCCATTCCATTCCATTCCATTCCATTCCGTTCAACTCGGGTTGATTCCATTCTATTCCACTCCATTCCATTCGATTCCATTCGATTCGATTCCATTCCATTCCATTCCATTCCATTCCATTCCATTCCATTCCATTCCATTCTATTCTATTGAATTCCATTTCATTCCATTCCATTAAATTCCTATCCATTCCATTCTACTCGGGTTGATTCCAATCCATTCCGTTCCATTCCATTCCATTCCATTCCATTCCATTCCATTCGATTCCATTCCATTCCATTCCATTCCATTCCATTCCATTCCATTCCATTCCAATCCATTCCATTCTACTCGGGTTGATTCCATTCCATTCCATTCCATTTCTTTCCATTGCCTTCCATTCCATTCCATTCGGTTCCATTCGGTTCCATTCTATTCCATTCGATTCCATTCTATTCCACCTCGTTCAATTCTATTCCATTCGATTCCATTCGATTCCATTCCGTTCCATTCCATTCCATTCCATTTCATTCTATTTCATTGAATTTCATTCCATTCCATTCCAATCCATTCCATTCTACTCGGGTTGATTCCATTCCATTCCATTCCATTCGATTCCATTCGATTCCATTCGATTCCATTCGATTCCATTCCATTCCATTCCATTCCATTCCATTCCATTCCATTCGATTCCATTCCATTCCATTCCATTCCATTCCATTCTATTCCATTCCATTCCATTCGGTTCTACTCGGGTTCATTCCATTCCATTCCATTCCATTCCATTCCATTCTATTGCATTGAATTCCATTCCATTCCATTCCATTCGATTCCATTCCATTCCATTCCATTCCATTCCAATCCATTCCATTCTACTCGGGTTGATTCCATTCCATTCCATTCCATTCCATTCCATTCCATTCCATTCCATTCCATTCCCTTCCATTCCCTTCCATTCCATTCCATTCGGTTCCATTCGATTCCATTCGATTCCATTCCATTTCAATCCATTCCCTTCCGTTCCGTTCCGTTCCGTTCCTTTCCGTTCCGTTCTATTCGGGTTGATTCCATTCTATTCCACTCCATTCCATTCGATTCCATTCGATTCCATTCCATTCCATTCCATTCCATTCCATTCCATTCCATTCCATTCTATTCTATTGAATTCCATTTCATTCCATTCCATTAAATTCCTATCCATTCCATTCTACTCGGGTTGATTCCAATCTATTCCATTCCTTTCCATTCCATTCCATTCCATTCCATTCCATTCCATTCCATTCCATTCCATTCCATTCCATTCGATTCCATTCGATTCCATTCCATTCCATTCCATTCCATTCCATTCCATTCCAATCCATTCCATTCTACTCGGGTTGATTCCATTCCATTCCATTCCATTTCTTTCCATTGCCTTCCATTCCATTTCATTCGGTTCCATTCGATTCCATTCGATTCCATTCTATTCCACTCCATTCAATTCTATTCCATTCGATTCCATTCGATTCCATTCCGTTCCATTCCATTCCATTCCATTTCATTCTATTTCATTGAATTTCATTCCATTCCATTCCAATCCATTCCATTCTACTCGGGTTGATTCCATTCCATTCCATTCCATTCCATTCCATTCCATTCCATTCCATTCCATTCGATTCCATTCGATTCCATTCGATTCCATTCCATTCCATTCCATTCCATTCCATTCCATTGGATTCCATTCCATTCCATTCCATTCCATTCCATTCTATTCCATTCCATTCCATTCGGTTCTACTCGGGTTCATTCCACTCCATTCCATTCCATTCCATTCCATTCCATTCCATTCCGTTCTACTCGGGTTCATTCCATTCCATTGCATTCCATTCTATTGTATTCCATGGAATTCCATTCCATTCCATTCCATTCCATTCCTTTCCATTCCATTCCATTCCATTCCATTCCATTCCATTCCATTCCATTCCATTCCGTTCTACTAGGGTTGATTCCATTCCATTCCATTCCATTCCATTGAATTCCATTCCATTCCATTCCATTCCAATCCATTCCATTCCATTCCATTCCATTCCATTCCATTCCGTTCAACACGGGTTGATTCCATTCTATTCCACTCCATTCCATTCGATTCCATTCGATTCGTTTCCATTCCATTCCATTCCATTCCATTCCATTCCATTCCATTCCATTCCATTCTTTTCTATTGAATTCCATTTCATTCCATTGCATTAAATTCCTATCCATTCCATTCTACTCGGGTTGATTCCAATCCATTCCGTTCCATTCCATTCCATTCCATTCCATTCCATTCCATTCGATTCCATTCGATTCCATTCGATTCCATTCCATTCCATTCCATTCCATTCCATTCCATTCCAATCCATTCCATTCTACTCGGTTTGATTCCATTCCATTCCATTCCATTTCTTTCCATTGCCTTCCATTCCATTCCATTCGTTTCCATTCGATTCCATTCGATTCCATTCTATTCCACCTCGTTCAATTCTATTCCATTCGATTCCATTCGATTCCATTCCGTTCCATTCCATTCCATTCCATTTCATTCTATTTCATTGAATTTCATTCCATTCCATTCCAATCCATTCCATTCTACTCGGGTTGATTCCATTCCATTCCATTCCATTCGATTCCATTCGATTCCATTCGATTCCATTTGATTCCATTCGATTCCATTTGATTCCATTCCATTCCATTCCATTCCATTCCATTCCATTCCATTCCATTCCATTCCTTTCCATTCCATTCCATTCCATTCCATTCCATTCTATTCCATTCCATTCCATTCGGTTCTACTCGGGTTCATTCCATTCCATTCCATTCCATTCCATTCCATTCTATTGCATTGAATTCCATTCCATTCCATTCCATTCTATTCCATTCCATTCTATTCCATTGAATTCCATTCCATTCCATTCCATTCCATTCCATTCCATTCCATTCCATTGCATTCCGTTCTACTCGGGTTGATTCCATTCCATTCCATTCCATTCCATTCCATTCCATTCCATTCCATTCCATTCCATTACATTCCATTCCATTCCGTTCTACTCGGGTTCATTCCATTCCATTCCATTCCATTCCATTCCATTCTATTCCATTGAATTCCATTCCATTCCATTCCATTCCATTCCATTCCATTCCATTCCATTCCATTCCATTCCGTTCTACTCGGGTTGATTCCATTCCATTCCATTCCATTCCATTCCATTCCATTGAATTCCATTCCATTCCATTCCATTCCATTCCATTCGATTCCATTCGATTGCATTCGATTCCATTCCATTCCATTCCATTCCATTCCATTCCATTCCTTTCCATTCCATTCCATTCCATTCCATTCGATTCCATTCCATTCCATTCCATTCCATTCCATTCCATTCCATTCCATTCAATTTCCATTCCATTCCATTCCGTTCTACTCGGGTTCATTCCATTCAATTCCATTCCATTCCATTCTATTCCATTGAATTCCATTCCATTCCATTCCATTCCATTCCATTCCATTCCATTCCATTCCATTGCAATCTATTCCATTCCGTTCTACTCGGGTTGATCCAATTCCATTCCATTCCATTCCATTCCATTCCATTCCATTCCATTTCATTCCATTTCATTCCATTCCATTCCATTCCATTCCATTCCGTTCTACTCGGGTTGATTTCATTCCATTCCATTCCATTCTATTCCATTCCATTCCATTCCATTCGATTCCATTCGATTCCATTCGATTCCATTCGATTCCATTCGATTCCATTCCATTCCATTCTTTTCAATTCTGTTCTATTGAATTCCATTCCATTCCATTCCATTCCATTCCAATCCATTCCATTCTACTCGGGTTCACTCCATTCCATTCCATTCCATTCTATTCCATTGAATTCCATTCCATTCCATTCCATTCCATTCCATTCCATTCCATTCCATTCCATTCCATTCCATTAAATTCCATTCCATTCCATTCCATTCCATTCCATTCCATTCCGTTCTACTCGGGTAGATTCCATTCCATTCCATTCCATTCCATTCCATTCCATTCCATTCCATTCCATTCCATTCCATTCCATTCCATTCCATTCCGTTCTACTCGGGTTCATTCCATTCCATTCCATTCCATTCCATTCTATTCCATTGAATTCCATTCCATTCCATCCCATTCCGTTCCATTCCATTCCATTCCATTCCATTAAGTTCTACTCGGGTTGATTCCATTCCATTCCATTCCATTCCATTCCATTCCATTCCATTCCATTCCATTCCATTCGATTCCATTCGATTCCATTCCATTCCATTCCTTTCCATTCCAATCCATTCCATTCTACTCGGGTTGATTCCCTTCCATTCCATTCCATTCAATTACGTTCCATTCCATTCCATTCCATTCGGTTCCATTCGATTCCATTCGATTCCATTCCATTTCAATCCATTACATTCCATGCCGTTCCGTTTCGTTCTGTTCCGTTCGTTCCGTTCTATTCGGGTTGATTCCATTCTATTCCACTCCATTCCATTCGATTCCATTCGATTCCATTCCATTCCATTCCATTCCATTCCATTCCATTCCATTCCATTCTATTCTATTGAATTCCATTCCATTCCATTCCATTCCATTCCCATCCATTCCATTCCATTGCATTCCGTTCTACTCGGGTTGATTCCATTCCATTCCATTCCTTTCCATTCCATTCCATTCCATTCCATTCCATTCCATTCCATTCCATTCCATTCCCTTCCATTCCATTCCATTCGGTTCCATTCGATTCCATTCGATTCCATTCCATTTCAATCCATTCCCTTCCGTTCCGTTCCGTTCCGTTCCTTTCCGTTCCGTTCTATTCGGGTTGATTCCATTCTATTCCACTCCATTCCATTCGATTCCATTCGATTCCATTCCATTCCATTCCATTCCATTCCATTCCATTCCATTCCATTCTATTCTATTGAATTCCATTTCATTCCATTCCATTAAATTCCTATCCATTCCATTCTACTCTGGTTGATTCCAATCTATTCCATTCCATTCCATTCCATTCCATTCCATTCCATTCCATTCCATTCCATTCCATTCCATTCCATTCCATTCCATTCGATTCCATTCGATTCCATTCCATTCCATTCCATTCCATTCCATTCCATTCCAATCCATTCCATTCTACTCGGGTTGATTCCATTCCATTCCATTCCATTTCTTTCCATTGCCTTCCATTCCATTTCATTCGGTTCCATTCGATTCCATTCGATTCCATTCTATTCCACTCCATTCAATTCTATTCCATTCGATTCCATTCGATTACATTCCGTTCCATTCCATTCCATTCCATTTAATTCTATTTCATTGAATTTCATTCCATTCCATTCCAATCCATTCCATTCTACTCGGGTTGATTCCATTCCATTCCATTCCATTCCATTCCATTCCATTCCATTCCATTCCATTCCATTCCATTCGATTCCATTCGATTCCATTGCATTCCATTCCATTCCATTCCATTCCATTCCATTCCATTCCATTCCATTCCATTCCATTGGATTCCATTCCATTCCATTCCATTCCATTCCATTCTATTCCATTCCATTCCATTCGGTTCTACTCGGGTTCATTCCACTCCATTCCATTCCATTCCATTCCATTCTATTGCATTGAATTCCATTCCATTCCATTCCATTCCATTCCATTCCATTATATTCCATTCCATTCTATTCCATTGAATTCCATTCCATTCCATTCCATTCCATTCCATTCCATTCCATTCCATTCCATTCCGCTCTACTCGGGTTCATTCCATTCCAGTCCATTCCATTCGATTCCATTCCATTCCATTCCATTTCATTGCATTCCATTCCATTCCATTCCATTCCATTCCATTCCATTCCATTCCATTCCATTCCATTCCATTCCTTTCTACTCGGGTTGATTCCATTCTATTCCATTCCATTCCATTCGATTCCATTCGATTCCATTCGATTCCATTCCATTCCATTCCATTCCATTCCATTCCGTTCTACTCGGGTTCATTCCATTCCATTGCATTCCATTCTATTGTATTCCATGGAATTCCATTCCATTCCACTCCATTCCATTCCTTTCCATTCCATTCCATTCCATTCCATTCCATTCCATTCCATTCCATTCCATTCCGTTCTACTAGGGTTGATTCCATTCCATTCCATTCCATTCCATTGAATTCCATTCCATTCCATTCCATTCCAATCCATTCCATTCCATTCCATTCCATTCCATTCCGTTCAACACGGGTTGATTCCATTCTATTCCACTCCATTCCATTCGATTCCATTCGATTCGTTTCCATTCCATTCCATTCCATTCCATTCCATTCTTTTCTATTGAATTCCATTTCATTCCATTCCATTAAATTCCTATCCATTCCATTCTACTCGGGTTGATTCCAATCCATTCCGTTCCATTCCATTCCATTCCATTCCATTCCATTCCATTCGATTCCATTCGATTCCATTCGATTCCATTCCATTCCATTCCATTCCATTCCATTCCATTCCAATCCATTCCATTCTACTCGGGTTGATTCCATTCCATTCCATTCCATTTCTTTCCATTGCCTTCCATTCCATTCCATTCGGTTCCATTCGATTCCATTCGATTCCATTCTATTCCACCTCGTTCAATTCTATTCCATTCGATTCCATTCGATTCCATTCCGTTCCATTCCATTCCATTCCATTTCATTCTATTTCATTGAATTTCATTCCATTCCATTCCAATCCATTCCATTCTACTCGGGTTGATTCCATTCCATTCCATTCCATTCGATTCCATTCGATTCCATTCGATTCCATTTGATTCCATTCCATTCCATTCCATTCCATTCCATTCCATTCCATTCCATTCCATTCCTTTCCATTCCATTCCATTCCATTCCATTCCATTCCATTCCATTCCATTCCATTCCATTCCATTCTATTCCATTCCATTCCATTCGGTTCTACTCGGGTTCATTCCATTCCATTCCATTCCATTCCATTCCATTCTATTGCATTGAATTCCATTCCATTCCATTCCATTCTATTCCATTCCATTCTATTCCATTGAATTCCATTCCATTCCATTCCATTCCATTCCATTCCATTCCATTCCATTGCATTCCGTTCTACTCGGGTTGATTCCACTCCATTCCATTCCATTCCATTCCATTCCATTCCATTCCATTCCATTCCATTACATTCCATTCCATTCCGTTCTACTCGGGTTCATTCCATTCCATTCCATTCCATTCCATTCTATTCCATTGAATTCCATTCCATTCCATTCCATTCCATTCCATTCCATTCCATTCCATTCCATTCCATTCCATTCCATTCCATTCCATTCCATTCCGTTCTACTCGGGTTGATTCCATTCCATTCCATTCCATTCCATTCCATTCCATTGAATTCCATTCCATTCCATTCCATTCCATTCCATTCGATTCCATTCGATTGCATTCGATTCCATTCCATTCCATTCCATTCCATTCCATTCCATTCCTTTCCATTCCATTCCATTCCATTCCATTCGATTCCATTCCATTCCATTCCATTCCATGCCATTCCATTCCATTCCATTCAATTTCCATTCCATTCCATTCCGTTCTACTCGGGTTCATTCCATTCCATTCCATTCCATTCCATTCTATTCCATTGAATTCCATTCCATTCCATTCCATTCCATTCCATTCCATTCCATTCCATTCCATTGCAATCTATTCCATTCCGTTCTACTCGGGTTGATCCAATTCCATTCCATTCCATTCCATTCCATTCCATTCCATTCCATTTCATTCCATTTCATTCCATTCCATTCCATTCCATTCCATTCCGTTCTACTCGGGTTGATTTCATTCCATTCCATTCCATTCTATTCCATTCCATTCCATTCCATTCGATTCCATTCGATTCCATTCGATTCCATTCGATTCCATTCCATTCCATTCCATTCCATTCTTTTCAATTCTATTCTATTGAATTCCATTCCATTCCATTCCATTCCATTCCAATCCATTCCATTCTACTCGGGTTCACTCCATTCCATTCCATTCCATTCTATTCCATTGAATTCCATTCCATTCCATTCCATTCCATTCCATTCCATTCCATTACATTCCATTCCATTCCATTAAATTCCATTCCATTCCATTCCATTCCATTCCATTCCATTCCATTCCGTTCTACTCGGGTAGATTCCATTCCATTCCATTCCATTCCATTCCATTCCATTCCATTCCATTCCATTCCATTCCATTCCATTCCATTCCATTCCGTTCTACTCGGGTTCATTCCATTCCATTCCATTCCATTCCATTCTATTCCATTGAATTCCATTCCATTCCATCCCATTCCATTCCATTCCATTCCATTCCATTCCATTAAGTTCTACTCGGGTTGATTCCATTCCATTCCATTCCATTCCATTCCATTCCATTCCATTCCATTCCATTCCATTCCATTCGATTCCATTCTATTCCATTCCATTCCATTCCTTTCCATTCCAATCCATTCCATTCTACTCGGGTTGATTCCCTTCCATTCCATTCCATTCAATTACGTTCCATTCCATTCCATTCCATTCGGTTCCATTCGATTCCATTCGATTCCATTCCATTTCAATCCATTACATTCCATGCCGTTCCGTTTCGTTCTGTTCCGTTCGTTCCGTTCTATTCGGGTTGATTCCATTCTATTCCACTCCATTCCATTCGATTCCATTCGATTCCATTCCATTCCATTCCATTCCATTCCATTCCATTCCATTCCATTCCATTCTATTCTATTGAATTCCATTCCATTCCATTCCATTCCATTCCCATCCATTCCATTCCATTGCATTCCGTTCTACTCGGGTTGATTCCATTCCATTCCATTCCTTTCCATTCCATTCCATTCCATTCCATTCCATTCCATTCCATTCCATTCCGTTCTACTCGGGTTCATTCTGTTCCATTCCATTCCATTCCATTCCATTCCATTCCATTCCATTCCATTCCGTTCTACTCGGGTTGATTCCATTCCATTCCATTCCATTCCATTGAATTCCATTCCATTCCATTCCATTCCATTCCATTCCATTCCCTTCCGTTTTACTCGGGTTGATTCCATTCCACTCCATTCCATCCTATTCCATTCGATTCCATTCGATTCCATTCGATTCCATTCCATTCAATTCCATTCCATTCCATTCCATTCCATTCCATTCTATTCTATTGAATTCCATTCCATTCCATTCCATTCCATTCCTATCCATTCCATTCTACTCGGGTTGATTCCATTCCATTCCATTCCATTCCATTCCATTCCATTCCATTGTGCTCTACTCGGGATCATTCCATTCGATTCCATTCCATTCCTTTCCATTCCATTCCATTCCATTCCATTCCGTTCTACTCGGGTCCATTCCATTGCATTCCATTCCACTCGATTCCATTCCATTCCATTCGATTCCATTCCATTCCATTCCAATCCATTCCATTCTACTCGGGTTGATTCCATTCGATTCCATTCCATTCCATTCCATTTCATTCGATTCCATTCGATTCCATTCGATTCCATTCCATTCCATTCCATTCCACTCCATTCCAATCCATTCCATTCTACTAGGGTTGATTCCTTTCCATCCCATTCCATTCCATTCCATTCCATTCCCTTCCATTCTATCCCATTCGGTTCCATTCGATTCCATTCCATTCCATTCCATTCCATTCCATTCCATTCCATTCCATTCCATTCCATTCCATTCCATTCCATTACATTCGATTCCATTCGATTCCATTCCATTCCATTCCATTCCATTCCATTCAATTCCATTCCATTCCATTCCGTTCTACTCGGGTTCATTCCATTCCATTCCATTCCATTCCATTCTATTCCATTGAATTCCATTCCATTCCATTCCATTCCATTCCATTCCATTCCATTCCATTCCATTGCAATCTATTCCATTCCGTTCTACTCGGGTTGATCCAATTCCATTCCATTCCATTCCATTCCATTCCATTGAATTCCATTCCACTCCATTCCATTCCATTTCATTCCATTCCATTCCATTCCATTCCATTCCGTTCTACTCGGGTTGATTTCATTCCATTCCATTCCATTCTATTCCATTCCATTCCATTCCATTCTTTTCAATTCTATTCTATTGAATTCCATTCCATTCCATTCCATTCCATTCCAATCCATTCCATTCTACTCGGGTTCACTCCATTCCATTCCATTCCATTCTATTCCATTGAATTCCATTCCATTCCATTCCATTCCATTCCATTCCATTCCATTCCATTAAATTCCATTCCATTCCATTCCACTCCATTCCATTCCGTTCTACTCGGGTAGATTCCATTCCATTCCATTCCATTCCATTCCATTCCATTCCATTCCATTCCATTCCATTCCATTCCATTCCATTCTACTCGGGTTCATTCCATTCCATTCCATTCCATTCCATTCTATTCCATTGAATTCCATTCCATTCCATTCCATTCCGTTCCATTCCATTCCATTCCATTCCATTAAGTTCTACTCGGGTTGATTCCATTCCATTCCATTCCATTCCATTCCATTCCATTCCATTCCATTCCATTCGATTCCGTTCCATTCCATTCCATTCCATTCCTTTCCATTCCAATCCATTCCATTCTACTCGGGTTGATTCCCTTCCATTCCATTCCATTCAATTACGTTCCATTCCATTCCATTCCATTCGGTTCCGTTCGATTCAATTCGATTCCATTCCATTTCAATCCATTACATTCCATGCAGTTCCGTTTCGTTCTGTTCCGTTTGTTCCGTTCTATTCGGGTTGATTCCATTGTATTCCACTCCATTCCATTCGATTCCATTCGATTCCATTCGATTCCATTCCATTCCATTCCATTCCATTCCATTCTATTCTATTGAATACCATTCCATTCCATTCCATTCCATTCCCATCCATTCCATTCTACTCGGGTTGATTCCATTCCATTCCATTCCATTCCATTCCATTCTATTCCATTCCATTCCATTCCATTCAGTTCCATTCCATTCCATTCAATTCCATTCCGTTTTACTCGGGTTGATTCCATTCCATTCCATTCCATTCCATTCCATTCCATTCCATTCCATTCCATTCCATTAAATTCCATTCCATTCCATTCCATTCCATTCCATTCCATTCCATTCCGTTCTACTCGGGTAGACTCCATTCCATTCCATACCATTCCATTCCATTCCATTCCATTCCATTCCATTCCATTCCATTCCATTCCATTCCATTCCATTCCATTCCGTTCTACTCGGGTTCATTCCATTCCATTCCATTCCATTCCATTCTATTCCATTGAATTCCATTCCATTCCATCCCATTCCGTTCCATTCCATTCCATTCCATTCCATTAAGTTCTACTCGGGTTGATTCCATTCCATTCCATTCCATTCCATTCCATTCCATTCCATTCCATTCCATTCCATTCGATTCCATTCGATTCCATTCCATTCCATTCCTTTCCATTCCAATCCATTCCATTCTACTCGGGTTGATTCCCTTCCATTCCATTCCATTCAATTACGTTCCATTCCATTCCATTCCATTCGGTTCCATTCGATTCCATTCGATTCCATTCCATTTCAATCCATTACATTCCATGCCGTTCCGTTTCGTTCTGTTCCGTTCGTTCCGTTCTATTCGGGTTGATTCCATTCTCTTCCACTCCATTCCATTCGATTCCATTCGATTCCATTCCATTCCATTCCATTCCATTCCATTCCATTCCATTCCATTCTATTCTATTGAATTCCATTCCATTCCATTCCATTCCATTCCCATCCTTTCCATTCCATTGCATTCCGTTCTACTCGGGTTGATTCCATTCCATTCCATTCCTTTCCATTCCATTCCATTCCATTCCATTCCATTCCATTCCATTCCTTCTACTCGGGTTCATTCCATTCCATTCCATTCCATTCCATTCCATTCCATTCCATTCCATTCTATTCCATTCCATTCCGTTCTACTCGGGTTGATTCCATTCCATTCCATTCCATTCCATTGAATTCCATTCCATTCCATTCCATTCCATTCCATTCCATTCCATTCCCTTCCGTTTTACTCGGGTTGATTCCATTCCACTCCATTCCATCCTATTCCATTCGATTCCATTCGATTCCATTCGATTCCATTCCATTCAATTCCATTCCATTCCATTCCATTCCATTCCATTGTATTCTATTGAATTCCATTCCATTCCATTCCATTCCATTCCTATCCATTCCATTCTACTCGGGTTGATTCCATTCCATTCCATTCCATTCCATTCCATTCCATTCCATTCCATTGTGCTCTACTCGGGATCATTCCATTCGATTCCATTCCATTCCATTCCATTCCATTCCATTCCATTCCGTTCTACTCGGGTCCATTCCATTCCATTCCATTCCACTCGATTCCATTCCATTCCATTCGATTCCATTCCATTCCATTCCAATCCATTCCATTCTACTCGGGTTGATTCCATTCGATTCCATTCCATTCCATTCCATTTCATTCGATTCCATTCGATTCCATTCGATTCCATTCCATTCCATTCCATTCCACTCCATTCCAATCCAATCCATTCTACTAGGGTTGATTCCTTTCCATCCCATTCCATTCCATTCCATTCCATTCCCTTCCATTCTATCCCATTCGGTTCCATTCGATTCCATTCCATTCCATTGCATTCCATTCCATTCCATTCCATTCCATTCCATTCCATTACATTCGATTCCATTCGATTCCATTCCATTCCATTCCATTCCATTCCATTCAATTCCATTCCATTCCATTCCGTTCTACTCGGGTTCATTCCATTCCATTCCATTCCATTCCATTCTATTCCATTGAATTCCATTCCATTCCATTCCATTCCATTCCATTCAATTCCATTGCAATCTATTCCATTCCGTTCTACTCGGGTTGATCCAAATCCATTCCATTCCATTCCATTCCATTCCATTGAATTCCATTCCACTCCATTCCATTCCATTTCATTCCATTCCATTCCATTCCATTCCATTCCGTTCTACTCGGGTTGATTTCATTCCATTCCATTCCATTCTATTCCATTCCATTCCATTCCATTCTTTTCAATTCTATTCTATTGAATTCCATTCCATTCCATTCCATTCCATTCCAATCCATTCCATTCTACTCGGGTTCACTCCATTCCATTCCATTCCATTCTATTCCATTGAATTCCATTCCATTCCATTCCATTCCATTCCATTCCATTCCCTTCCATTCCATTAAATTCCATTCCATTCCATTCCACTCCATTCCATTCCGTTCTACTCGGGTTGATTCCATTCCATTCCATTCCATTCCACTGAATTCCATTGCATTCCATTCCAATCCATTCCATTCCATTCCATTCCGTTCCATTACGTTCAACTCGGGTTGATTAGATTCCATTCCATTCCATTCCATTCGATTCCATTCAATTCCATTCCATTCCATTCCATTCCATTCCATTCCATTCCATTCCATTCCATTCCATTCCATTAAGTTCTACTCGGGTTGATTCCATTCCATTCCATTCCATTCCATTCCATTCCATTCCATTCCATTCCATTCCATTCGATTCCTTTCGATTCCATTCCATTCCATTCCTTTCCATTCCAATCCATTCCATTCTACTCGGGTTGATTCCCTTCCATTCCATTCCATTCAATTACGTTCCATTCCATTCCATTCCATTCGGTTCCATTCGATTCAATTCGATTCCATTCCATTTCAATCCATTACATTCCATGCAGTTCCGTTTCGTTCTGTTCCGTTCGTTCCGTTCTATTCGGGTTGATTCCATTGTATTCCACTCCATTCCATTCGATTCCATTCGATTCCATTCGATTCCATTCTATTCCATTCCATTCCATTCCATTCTATTCTATTGAATACCATTCCATTCCATTCCATTCCATTCCCATCCATTCCATTCTACTCGGGTTGATTCCATTCCATTCCATTCCATTCCATTCCATTCTATTCCATTCCATTCCATTCCATTCAGTTCCATTCCATTCCATTCAATTCCATTCCGTTTTACTCGGGTTGATTCCATTCCATTCCATTCCATTCCATTCCATTCCATTCCATTCCATTCCATTCCTTTCGAATCCATTCGATTCCATTCCGTTGCACTCCATTCCATTCCGTTCCGTTCCGTTCCGTTCCGTTCCGTTCTATTCGGGTTGATTCGATTCTATTCCACTCCATTCCATTCGATTCCATTCGATTCCAATCGATTCCATTCCATTTCATTCCATTCCATTCCATTCCATTCAATTCTATTCTATTGAATTCCATTCCATTCCATTCCATTCCATTCAAATCCATTCCATTCTACTCGGGTTGCTTCCATTCCATTCCATTCCATTCCATTCCATTCCCTTCCATTCCATTCCATTGCCTTCCATTCCGTTCCATTCGGTTCCATTCGATTCCATTCGATTCCATTCCATTTCAATCCATTCCATTCCGTTCCGTTCCGTTCCGTTCCTTTCCGTTCCGTTCTATTCGGGTTGATTCCATTCTATTCCACTCCATTCCATTCGATTCCTTTCGATTCCATTCGATTCCATTCCATTCCATTCCATTCCATTCCATTCCATTCCATTCCATTCTATTGAATTCCATTCCATTCCATTCCATTAAATTCCTATCCATTCCATTCTACTCGGGTTGATTCCAATCCATTCCATTCCATTCCATTCCATTCCCTTCCATTCCATTCCATTCCATTCGATTCCATTCGATTGCATTCGATTCCATTCCATTCCATTCCATTCCATTCCATTCCATTACATTCTACTCGGGTTGATTCCATTCCATTCCATTCCATTCCTTTCCATTGCCTTCCATTCCATTCCTTTCGGTTCCATTCGATTCCATTCGATTCCATTCTATTCCACTCCATTCAATTCTATTCCATTCGATTCCATTCGATTCCATTCCGTTCCATTCCATTCCATTCCATTTCATTCTATTTCATTGAATTTCATTCCATTCCATTCCATTCCATTCCAATCCATTCCATTCTACTCTGGTTGATTCCATTCCATTCCATTCCATTCCATTCCATTCCATTCCATTCCATTCCATTCCATTCCACTCCACTCCATTCCATTCCATTCCATTCGAATCCATTCCATTCCATTCCACTCCATTCCATTCCATTCCATTCCATTCCATCCCATTCCATTCCATTCCATTCTATTCCATTGAATTTCATTCCATTCCATTCCATTCCATTCCATTCCATTCCATTCCATTCCATTCCATTCCATTGCATTCCATTCCATTCTATTCCATTCCATTCCAATCCATTCCATTCCACTCCATTCCATTCCAATCCATTCCATTCTACTCGGGTTGATTCCATTCCATTCCATTCCATTCCATTCCATTCCATTCCATTCCATTCCATTCCATTCCATTCCATTCCATTCCATTCCATTCCATTCGGTTCCATTCGATTCCATTCGATTCCATTCCATTTCACTCCATTCCATTCCATTCCGTTAAGTTCCGTTCTGTTCCGTTCCGTTCCGTTCTATTCGGGTTGATTCCATTCTATTCCACTCCATTCCATTCGATTCCATTCGATTCCATTCCATTCCATTCCATTGCATTGCATTCCATTCCATTCCATTCCATTCCCTTCCGTTCTATTCTATTGAATTCCATTGCATTCCATTCCATTCCATTCCTATCCATTCCATTCTACTCGGGTTGATTCCATTCCTTTCCATTCCGTTTCAATCCATTCCATTCCATTCCGCTCTACTCGGGTTCATTCCATTCCATTCCATTCCATTTGATTCCATTCGATTCCATTCCATTCCTTTCCGTTCTACTGGGGTCCATTCCATTCCATTCCATTCCATTCCGTTCTGTTCCATTCGATTCCATTCCATTCCATTCCAATCCATTCCATTCTACTCGGGTTGATTCCATTCCATTCCATTCCATTCCATTCCATTCCATTTCATTCCAGTCCATTCCATTCGATTCTATTCCATTCCATTCCGTTTCATTGCATTCCATTCCATTCCATTCCATTCCATTGCATTCCATTCTATTGTATTCCATTGAATTCCATTCCATTCCATTCCATTCCATTCCATTCCATTCCTTTCCATTCCATTCCATTCCATTCCATTCCATTCCATTCCATTCCATTCCACTCCATTCCGTTCTACTCGGGTTGATTCCATTCCATTCCATTCCATTCCATTGAATTCCATTCCATTCCATTCCATTCCAATCCATTCCATTCCATTCCATTCCATTCCATTCCGTTCAACTCGGGTTGATTCCACTCCATTCCATTCCATTCCATTCCATTCAATTCCACTCGATTCCATTCCATTCCATTCCATTCCATTCCATTCCATTCCATTCCATTCCATTCTACTCGGGTTGATTCCATTCCATTCCATTCCATTCCATTCTATTCCATTCCATTCCATTCCATTCAATTCCATTCCATTCCTTTCCCTTGCATTCCGTTCCATTCGGTTCCATTCGATTCCATTCAATTCCATTCCATTTTAATCCATTCCATTCCGTTCCGTTCCATTCCGTTCCTTTCCGTTCCGTTATATTCGGGTTGATTCCATTCTATTCCACTCCATTCCATTCGATTCCATTCGATTCCATTCGATTCCATTCCATTCCACTCCTTTCCATTCCATTCCATTCCATTCCATTCTATTCTATTGAATTCCATTCCATTCCTTTCCATTAAATTCCTATCCATTCCATTCTACTCGGGTTGATTCCAATCCATTCCATTGCATTACATTCCATTCCATTCCATTCCATTCCATTCGATTCCATTCCATTCCATTCGATTCCATTCCATTCCTTTCCATTCTATTCCATTCCATTCCATTCCAATCCATTCCATTCTACTCGGGTTGATTCCATTCCATTCCATTCCATTCCTTTCCATTGCCTTCCATTCCATTCCATTCGGTTCCATTCGATTCCATTCGATTCCATTCCATTTCACTCCATTCCATTCCGTTCCGTTCCGTTCCGTTCCGGTCCGTTCCCTTCTATTCGGGTTCATTCCATTCTATTCCACTCCATTCAATTCAATTCCATTCAATTCCATTCGATTCCATTCCATTCCATTCCATTCCATTCCATTCAATTCCATTCCCTTCCATTCTATTCTATTGAATTCCATTCCATTCCATTCCATTCCATTCCTATCCATTCCATTCTACTCGGGATGATTCCATTCCATTCCATTCCATTCCATTCCATTCCATTCCATTCCATTCCATTCCATTCCATTCCATTCCATTCCATTCCGTTCTACTCGGGTTCATTCCATGCCATTCCATTCCATTCCATTCCATTCCATTCCATACCATTCCATTCCATTCCGTTCTACTCGGGTCCTTTCCATTCCATTCCATTCCATTCGATTCCCTTCCATTCCATTCGATTCCATTCCATTCCATTCCAATCCATTCCATTCTACTCGGGTTGATTCCATTCCATTGCATTCCATTCCATTCCATTCCATTGCATTCCATTCCATTCCATTCCTTTCTACTAGGGTTGATTCCATTCTATTCCATTCCATTCCATTCGATTCCATTCGATTCCATTCCATTCCATTCCATTCCATTCCATTCCATTCCATTCCATTCCATACCATTCCATTCCATTCCATTCCATTCCTTTCTACTCGGGTGGATTCCATTCTATTCCATTCCATTCCATTCCATTCCATTCGATTCCATTCGATTCCATTCCATTCCATTCCATTCCATTCCATTCCGTTGTACTCGGGTTCATTCCATTCCATTGCATTCCATTCTATTGTATTCCATTGAATTCCATTCCATTCCATTCCATTCCATTCCATTCCATTCCTTTCCATTCCATTCCATTCCATTCCATTCCATTCCATTCCATTCCATTCCATTCCATTCCTTTCCGTTCTACTCGGGTTGATTCCATTCCATTCCATTCCATTCCACTGAATTCCATTCCATTCCATTCCTATCCATTCCATTCCATTCCATTCCATTCCATTCCATTCCGTTCAACTCGGGTTGATTCCATTCCATTCCATTCCATTCCATTCCATTCCATTCCATTCCATTTCATTCCAGTCCATTCCATTCAATTCCATTCAATTCCATTCCATTTCACTGCAATCCATTCCATTCCATTCCATTCCATTCCATTCCACTCCATTCCATTCCATTCCATTCCATTCCATTCCATTCTACTCGGGTTGATTCCATTCTATTCCATTCCATTCCATTCGATTCCTTTCGATTCCATTCGATTCCATTCCATTCCATTCCATTCCATTCCATTCCATTCCATTCTACTCAGGTTCATTCCATTCCATTGCATTCCATTCTATTGTATTCCACTGAATTCCATTCCATTCCATTCCATTCCATTCCTTTGCATTCCATTCCATTCCATTCCACTCCATTCCATTCCATTCCATTCCGTTCTACTCGTGTTGATTCCATTCCATTCCTTTCCATTCCATTGAATTCCATTCCATTCCATTCCATTCCAATCCATTCCATTCCATTCCATTCCATTCCATTCCGTTCAACTCGGGTTGATTCCATTCTATTCCACTCCATTCCCTTCGATTCCATTCAATTCCACTCGATTCCATTCCATTTCATTCCATTCCATTCCATTCCATTCCATTCCAATCCATTCCATTCTACTCGGGTTGATTCCATTCCATTCCATTCCATTCCATTCCATTCCATTCCATTCCATTCCATTCCATTCCGTTCTACTCGGGTTCATTCCATTCCATTCCATTCCATTCCATTCCATTCTATTGCATTGAATTCCATTCCATTCCGTTCCATTCCATTCCATTCCATTCCATTCCATTCCATTCCATTCCATTCCCTTCCATTCTATTCTATTGAATTTCATTCCATTCCATTCCATTCCATTCCATTCCATTCCATTCCATTCCTATCCATTCCATTCTACTCGGGTTGATTCCATTCCATTCCATTCCATTCCATTCCATTCCATTCCATTCCATTCTATTCCATTCGATTCCATTCCATTCGATTCCATTCGATTCCATTCCATTCCATTCCATTCCATTCCATTCCACTCCATTCCGTTCTACTCGGGTTCATTCCATTGCATTCCATTCCATTCCATTCTATTCCATTGAATTTCATTCCATTCCATTCCATTCCATTCCATTCCATTCCATTCCATTCCATTCCATTCCATTCTACTGGTTTTGATTCCATTCCATTCCATTCCATTCCATTCCATTCCATTCCATTCCATTCCATTCCATTCCATTCCATTGCATTCCATTCCGTTCGATTCCATTCGATTCCATTCCATTTCACTCCATTGCATTCCATTCCGTTAAGTTCCGTTCTGTTCCGTTCCGTTCCGTTCTATTTGGGTTGATTCCATTCTATTCCACTCCATTCCATTCGATTCCATTCGATTCCATTCCATTCCATTCCACTCCATTACATTCCATTCCCTTCCATTCTATTCTATTGAATTCCATTGCATTCCATTCCATTCCATTCCTATCCATTCCATTCTACTCGGGTTGATTCCATTCCTTTAAATTCCATTTCATTCCATTCCATTCCATTCCGCTCTACTCGGGTTCATTCCATTCCATTCCATTCCATTCCATTTGATTCCATTCGATTCCATTCCATTCCTTTCCGTTCTACTCGGGTCCATTCCATTCCATTCCATTCCATTCGATTCCATTCTGTTCCATTGGATTCCATTCCATTCCATTCCAATCCATTCCATTCTACTCGGGTTGATTCCATTCCATTCCATTCGATTCCATTCCATTCCATTCCATTCCATTCCATTCCAATCCATTCCATTCTACTCGGGTTGATTCCATTCCATTCCATTCCATTCCATTCCATTCCATTCCATTCCATTCCATTCCATTCGGTTCCATTCGATTCCATTCGATTCCATTCCATTTCACTCCATTCCATTCCGTTCCGTTCCGTTCCGTTCCGGTCCGTTCCCTTCTATTCGGGTTCATTCCATTCTATTCCACTCCATTCAATTCAATTCCATTCAACTCCATTCGATTCCATTCCATTCCATTCCATTCCATTCCATTCCATTCCATTCCATTCCATTCCATTCCCTTCCATTCTATTCTATTGAATTCCATTCCATTCCATTCCATTCCATTCCTATCCATTCCATTCTACTTGGGATGATTCCATTCCATTCCATTCCATTCCATTCCATTCCATTCGATTCCATTCGATTCCATTCCATTCCATTCCATTCCATTCCATTCCACTCCATTCCGTTCTACTCGGGTTCGTTCCATTGCATTCCATTCCATTCCATTCTATTCCATTGAATTTCATTCCATTCCATTCCATTCCATTCCATTCCATTCCATTCCATTCCATTCCATTCCATTCTACTGGTTTTGATTCCATTCCATTCCATTCCATTCCATTCCATTCCATTCCATTCCATTGCATTCCATTCCGTTCGATTCCATTCGATTCCATTCCATTTCACTTCATTGCATTCCATTCCGTTAAGTTCCGTTCTGTTCCGTTCCGTTCCGTTCTTTTTGGGTTGATTCCATTCTATTCCACTCCATTCCATTCGATTCCATTCGATTCCATTCCATTCCATTCCACTCCATTACATTCCATTCCCTTCCATTCTATTCTATTGAATTCCATTGCATTCCATTCCATTCCATTCCTATCCATTCCATTCTACTCGGGTTGATTCCATTCCTTTCAATTCCATTTCATTCCATTCCATTCCATTCCGCTCTACTCGGGTTCATTCCATTCCATTCCATTCCATTCCATTTGATTCCATTCGATTCCATTCCATTCCTTTCCGTTCTACTCGGGTCCATTCCATTCCATTCCATTCCATTCGATTCCATTCTGTTCCATTCGATTCCATTCCATTCCATTCCAATCCATTCCATTCTACTCGGGTTGATTCCATTCCATTCCATTCCATTCCATTCCATTCCATTCCATTCCATTTCATTCCAGTCCATTCCATTCGATTCCATTCCATTCCATTCCATTTCACTGCATTCCATTCCATTCCATTCCATTTCATTCCATTCCATTCCTTTCCATTCCACTCCATTCCATTCCATTCCATTCCATTCCATTCCATTCCATTCCTTTCTACTCGGGTTGATTCCATTCTATTCCATTCCATTCCATTCGATTCCTTTCGATTCCATTCGATTCCATTCCATTCCATTCCATTCCATTCCATTCTACTCAGGTTCATAACATTCCATTGCATTCCATTCTATTGTATTCCATTGAATTCCATTCCATTCCATTCCATTCCATTCCATTCCTTTCCATTCCATTCCATTCCATTCCATTCCATTCCATTCCATTCCATTCCGTTCTACTCTGTTTGATTCCATTCCATTCCATTCCATTCCATTCCATTCCATTCCATTCCATTCCATTCCATTCCATTCGATTCCATTCTATTCCATTCGATTCCATTCCATTCCATTCCCTTCTATTCCATTCCATTCTGTTCCATTCGATTCCATTCGATTCCATTCCATTTCACTCCATTCCATTCTGGTCCGTTCCGTTCCGTTCCGTTCCGTTCGGTTCCATTCCGTTCCATTCCATTC
Organism: Gorilla gorilla gorilla; assembly: GCF_029281585.2. Lineage (NCBI taxonomy): Eukaryota > Metazoa > Chordata > Mammalia > Primates > Hominidae > Gorilla > Gorilla gorilla. The sequence continues at coordinate 15,643,602 of NC_073241.2, forward strand.
CATTCTACTCGGGTTGATTCCATTCTATTCCACTCCATTCCATTCGATTCCATTCGATTCCATTCGATTCTATTCGATTCCATTCCATTCCATTCCATTCCATTCCATTCCATTCCATTTCATTCTATTCCATTGAATTCCATTTCTTTCCATACCATTCCATTCCAATCCATTCCATTCTACTCGGGTTGATTCCATTCCATTCCATTCCACTCCATTCCATTCTATTCCATTCCATTCCATTCCATTCCATTCCGTTCCGTTCCGTTCCATTCCATTCCATTCCATTCCATTCCATTCCATTCCATTCCATTCCATTCCATTGCATTCTATTCCATTCCATTCCATTCCATTCCATTCCATTCTATTCCATTGAATTCCATTCCATTCCATTCCATTCCATTCCATTCCATTCCGTTCCATTCCATTATATTCCATTGAATTCCATTCCATTCCATTCCATTCCATTCCGTTCTATTCGGGTTGATTCCATTCCATTCCATTCCATTCCATTCCATTCCATTCCATTTAATTCCATTCCATTCCATTCCATTCCATGCGATTCCATTCGATTCCATTCGATTCCATTCCATTCCGTTCCATTCCAATCCATTCCATTCCATTCCATTCCATTCCATTCCATTCCATTTCATTCCAGTCCATTCCATTCGATTCCATTCCATTCCATTCCATTTCATTGCATTCCATTCCATTCCATTCCATTCCATTCCATTCCATTCCATTCCATTCCATTCCATTCCATTCCATTCCGTTCCATTCGGTTCCATTCGATTCCATGCGATTCCATTCCATTTCAATCCATTCCATTCCGTTCCGTTCCATTCCGTTCCTTTCCGTTCCATTCTATTCGCGTTGATTCCATTCTATTCCACTCCATTCCATTCGATTCCATTCGATTCCATTCCATTCCATTCCATTCCATTCCATTCCATTCCATTCCATTCCATTCCATTCTATTCTATTGAATTCCATTCCATTCCATTCCATTAAATTCCTATCCATTCCATTCTACTCGGGTTGATTCCAATCCATTCCATTCCATTCCATTCCATTCCATTCCATTCCATTCCATTCCATTCGATTCCATTCGATTGCATTCGATTCCATTGCATTCCATTCCATTCCATTCCATTCCATTCCATTCCTTTCCATTCTACTCGGTTTGATTCCATTCCTTTCCATTCCATTCCTTCCCATTGCCTTCCATTCCATTCCATTCGGTTCCATTCGATTCCATTCGATTCCATTCTATTCCACTCCATTCAATTTTTTCCATTCGATTCCATTCGATTCCATTCCGTTCCATTCCATTCCATTCCATTTCATTCTATTTCATTGAATTTCATTCCATTCCATTCCACTCCATTCCATTCCATTCCATTCCATTCCACTCCATTCCATTCCATTCCATTCCATTCCATTCCATTCCATTCCATTCCATTCCATTCGATTGCATTTGATTCCATTCCATTCCATTCCATTCCATTCCATTCCATTCTATTCCACTCGATTCCATTCGATTCCATTCCATTCGATTCCATTCGATTCCATTCCTTTCCATTCCATTCCATTCCATTCCATTCCATTCCATTCCACTCCATTCCGTTCTACTCGGGTTCATTCCATTGCATTCCATTCTATTGTATTCCATTGAATTCCATTCCATTCCATTCCATTCCATTCCTTTCCATTCCATTCTATTCCATTCCATTCCATTCCATTCCATTCCATTCCGTTCTACTCGGTTTGATTCCATTCCATTCCATTCCATTCCATTCCATTCCATTCCATTCCATTCCATTCGACTCCATTCCTTTCCATTCCAATCCATTCCATTCCATTCCATTCCATTCGATTCCATTCCATTCCATTCCACTCCATTCCATTCCATTCCATTCCATTCCATTCCATTCCATTCCATTCCATTCTATTCCATTCGATTCCATTCGATTCCATTCCATTCGATTCCATTCGATTCCATTCCATTCCATTCCATTCCATTCCATTCCATTCCATTCCATTGAATTCCATTCCATTCCATTCCATTCCAATCCATTCCATTCCATTCCATTCCATTCCATTCCATTCCGTTCAACTCGGGTTGATTCCATTCTATTCCACTCCATTCCATTCGATTCCATTCAATTCCACTCGATTCCACTCCATTCCATTCCATTCCATTCCATTCCATTCCATTCCAATCCATTCCATTGTACTCGGGTTGATTCCATTCCATTCCATTCCATTCCATTCCATTCCATTCCATTCCATTTCATTCCATTCCATTCCATTCCATTCCCTTCCATTCCGTTCCATTCGGTTCCATTCGATTCCATGCGATTCCATTCCATTTCAATCCATTCCATTCCGTTCCGTTCCATTCCGTTCCTTTCCGTTCCGTTCTATTCGGGTTGATTCCATTCTATTCCACTACATTCCATTCGATTCCATTCGATTCCATTCGATTCCATTCCATTCCATTCCATTCCATTCCATTCCATTCCATTCCATTCGATTCCATTCCATTCCATTCCATTCCATTCCATTCCATTCCATTCCATTCCATTCCATTCCATTCCATTCCATTGCATTCTACTCGTGTTGATTCCATTCCATTCCATTCCATTCCATTCCATTCCATTCCATTCCATTCCCTTCTATTCCATGCCATTCGGTTCCATTCGATTCAATTCGATTCCATTCCATTTCACTCCATTCCATTCTGTTCCGTTCCGTTCCGTTCCGTTCCGTTCCGTTCTATTCGGTTTGATTCCATTCTATTCCGCTCCATTCCATTCGATTCCATTCGATTCCATTCCATTCCATTCCATTCCATTCCATTCCATTCCATTCCATTCCATTCCCTTCCATTCTATTCTATTGAATTCCATTGCATTCCATTCCATTCCATTCCTATCCATTCCATTCTACTCGGGTTGATTCCATTCCATTCCATTCCATCCCATTCCATTCCATTCCATTCCATTCCATTCCATGCCCTTCCATTCCATTCTACTCCGGTTCATTCCATTCCATTCCATTCCATTCCAATCCATTCCATTCTACTCGGGTTGATTCCATTCCATTCCATTCCATTCCATTCCATTCCGTTCCGTTCTACTCGGGTTGATTCCATTCCATTCCATTCCATTCCATTCCATTCCATTCGATTCCATTCCATTCCATTCCATTTCATTGCATTCCATTCCATTCCATTCCATTCCATTCCATTCCATTCCATTCCATTCCATTCCATTCCATTCCATTCCTTTCTACTCGGGTTGATTGCATTCTATTCCATTCCATTCCATTCCATTCCATTCCATTCCATTCCATTCCATTCCATTCCGTTCTACTCGGGTTGAATCCATTCCATTCCATTCCATTCCATTCCATTCCATTCCATTCCATTCCATTCCATTCCATTCCATTCCATTCCATTCCATTCCATTCCTTTCTACTCGGGTTGAATCCATTCTATTCCATTCCATTCCATTCGATTCCATTCGATTCCATTCGATTCCATTCGAATCCATTCCATTCCATTCCATTCCATTCCATTCCGTTCTACTCGTGTTCATTCCATTCCATTGCATTCCATTCTATTGTATTCCATTGAATTCCATTCCATTCCATTCCATTCCATTCCATTCCTTTCCAGTCCATTCCATTCCATTCCATTCCATTCCATTCCATTCCATTCCATTCCGTTCTACTCGGGTTGATTCCATTCCATTCCATTCCATTCCACTGAATTCCATTGCATTCCATTCCAATCCATTCCATTCCATTCCATTCCGTTCCATTACGTTCAACTCGGGTTGATTAGATTCCATTCCATTCCATTCCATTCGATTCCATTCAATTCCATTCCATTCCATTCCATTCCATTCCATTCCATTCCATTCCATTCCATTCCATTCCATTCCATTCCATTCCCTTCCATTCTGTTCCGTTCCGTTCCGTTCCTTTCCGTTCCGTTCTATTCGGGTTGATTCCATTCTATTCCACTCCATTCCATTCGATTCCATTCGATTCCATTCGATTCCATTCCATTCCATTCCATTCCATTCCATTCCATTCTATTCTATAGAATTCCATTCCATTCCATTCCATTAAATTCCTATCCATTTCATTCTACTCGGGTTGATTCCAATCCATTCCATTCCATTCCATTCCATTCCATTCGATTCCATTCCATTCCATTCCATTCCATTCGATTCCATTCCATTCCATTCCATTCCATTCCATTCCATTCCAATCCATTCCATTCTACTGGGGTTGATTCCATTCCATTCCATTCCATTTCTTTCCATTGCCTTCCATTCCATTCCATTCGGTTCCATTCGATTCCATTCGATTCCATTCTATTCCACTCCATTCAATTCTATTCCATTCGATTCCATTCGATTCCATTCCGTTCCGTTCCATTTCATTCTATTTCATTGAATTTCATTCCATTCCATTCCATTCCATTCCAATCCATTCCATTCTACTCGGGTTGATTCCATTCCATTCCTTTCCATTCCATTCCGTTCCATTCTACTCGGGTTGATTGCATTCCATTCCATTCCATTCCATTCCAGTCCATTCCATTCGAATCAACTCCATTCCATTCCATTTCATTGCATTCCATTCTATTCCATTCCATTCCATTCCATTCCATTCCATTCCATTCCATTCCATTCCATTCCATTCCATTCCGTTCTACTCTGGTTGATTCCATTCTATTCCATTCCATTCCATTCAATTCCATTCGATTCCATTCGATTCCATTCCATTCCATTCGATTCCTCTTGATTCCATTCGATTCCATTCCATTCCATTCCATTCCATTCCATTCCATTCCATTCCATTCCATTCCGTTCAACTCGGGTTGATTCCATTCTATTCCATTCCATTCCATTCGATTCCATTCGATTCCATTCCATTCCATTCCATTCCATTCCATTCCATTCCATTCCATTCCATTCTATTCCATTGAACTCCATTCCATTCCATTCCATTCCATTCCATTCCATTCCATTCCATTCCATTCCATTCCATTCCATTCCATTCCATTCCATTCCATTCCATTCCATTTCGTTCCAGTCCATTCCATTCGATTCCATTCCATTCCATTCCATTTCATTGCATTCCATTCCATTCCATTCCATTCCATTCCATTCCATTCCATTCCATTCCGTTCCATTCGTTTCCATTCGATTCCATTCGATTCCATTCCATTTCAATCCATTCCATTCCGTTCCGTTCCGTTCCATTCCTTTCCGTTCCGTTCTATTCGGGTTGATTCCATTCTATTGAACTCCATTCCATTCGATTCCCTTCGATTCCATTCGATTCCATTCCATTCCATTCCATTCTATTCTATTGAATTCCATTCCATTCCATTCCATTAAATTCCTATCCATTTCATTCTACTCGGGTTGATTCCAATCCATTCCATTCCATTCCATTCCATTCCATTCCATTCCATTCCATTCCATTCCATTCCATTCCATTCCATTCCATTCCAATCCATTCCATTCTACTCGGGTTGATTCCATTCCATTCCATTCCATTCCTTTCCATTGCCTTCCATTCCATTCCATTCGGTTCCATTCGATTCCATTCGATTCCATTCTATTCCACTCCATTCAATTCTATTCCATTCGATTCCATTCGATTCCATTCCGTTCCATTCCATTCCATTCCATTTCATTCTATTTCATTCAATTTCATTCCATTCCATTCCATTCCATTCCAATCCATTCCATTCTACTCGGGTTGATTCCATTCCATTCCATTCCATTCCATTCCATTCCATTCCATTCCATTCCATTCCATTCCATTCCATTCGATTCCATTCGATTCCATTCCATTCCATTCCATTCCATTCCATTCCATTCCATTCCATTCCATTCCATTCCATTCCATTCCGTTCTACTCGGGTTCATTCCATTCCATTCCATTCCATTCCATTCCATTCTATTGCATTGAATTCCATTCCATTCCGTTCCATTCCATTCCATTCCATTCCATTCCATTCCATTCCATTCCATTCCTTTCTACCCGGGTTGATTCCATTCCATTTCATTCCATTCCATTCTATTCCATTGAATTCCATTCCATTCCATACCATTCCATTCCACTCCATTCCATTCCATTCCATTCCATTCCATTCCATTCCATTGCATTCCGTTCTACTCGGGTTGATTCCATTCCATTCCATTCCATTCCATTCCATTCCATTCCATTCCATTCCATTCCATTGCATGCCATTCCATTCCATTCCGTTCAACTCGGGTTGATTCCATTCCATTCCATTCCATTCCATTCGATTCCATTCAATTCCATTCGATTCCATTCCATTCCATTCCATTCCATTCCATTCCATTCCATTCCATTCCAATCCATTCCATTCTACTCGGGTTGATTCCATTCCATTCCATTCCATTCCATTCCATTCCATTCCATTCCATTCCATTCCATTCGGTTCCATTCGATTCCATTCGATTCCATTCCATTCCACTCCATTCCGTTCCGTTCCGTTCCGTTCCGTTCCAGTCCGTTCCGTTCTATTCGGGTTCATTCCATTCTATTCCACTCCATTCCATTCAATTCCATTTGATTCCATTCGATTCCATTCCATTCCATTCCATTCCATTCCATTCCATTCCCTTCCATTCTATTCAATTGAATTACATTCCATTCCATTCCATTCCATTCCTATCCATTCCATTCTATTCGGGTTGATTCCATTCCATTCCATTCCATTCCATTCCATTCCATTCCATTCCATTCCATTCCATTCCATTCCGTTCTACTCAGGTTCATTCCATTCCATTCCATTCCATTCCATTCCATTCCATTCCATTCCATTCCATTCCGTTCTACTCGGGTCCTTTCCATTCCATTCCATTCCATTCGATTCCATTCCATTCCATTCCAATCCATTCCATTCTACTCGGGTTGATTCCATTCCATTGCATTCCATTCCATTCCATTGCATTCCATTCCATTCCATTCCTTTCTACTCGGGTTGATCCCATTCTATTCCATTCCATTACATTACATTCCATTCGATTCCATTCCATTCCATTCCATTTCATTGCATTCCATTCCATTCCATTCCATTCCATTCCATTCCATTCCTTTCTACTCGGGTTGATTCCATTCTATTCCATTCCATTCCATTCGATTCCATTCGATTCCATTCGATTCCATTCCATTCCATTCCATTCCATTCCATTCCATTCCGTTCTACTCGGGTTCATTCCATTCCATTGCATTCCATTCTATTGTATTCCATTGAATTCCATTCCTTTCCATTCCATTCCATTCCTTTCCATTCCATTCCATTCCATTCCATTCCATTCCATTCCATTCCATTCCATTCCGTTCTAGTCGGGTTGATTCCATTCCATTCCATTCCATTCCACTGAATTCCATTGCATTCCATTCCAATCCATTCCATTCGATTCCATTCCGTTCCATTCCGTTCAACTCGGGTTGATTAGATTCCATTCCATTCCATTCCATTCGATTCCATTCAATTCCATTCCATTCCATTCCATTCCATTCCAATCCATTCCATTCTACTCGGGTTCATTCCATTCCATTCCATTCCATTCCATTCCATTCCATTCCATTCCATTCCATTCCAATCCATTCCATTCTACTCGGGTTGATTCCATTCCATTCCATTCCATTTCTTTCCATTGCCTTCCATTCCATTCCATTCGGTTCCATTCGTTTCCATTCGATTCCATTCTATTCCACTCCATTCAGTTCTATTCCATTCGATTCCGTTCGATTCCATTCCGTTCCATTCCATTTCATTCTATTTCATTGAATTTCATTCCATTCCATTCCATTCCATTCCAATCCATTCCATTCTACTCGGGTTGATTCCATTCTATTCCATTCCATTCCATTCCGTTCCATTCTACTCGGGTTGATTCCATTCCATTCCATTCCATTCCATTCCATTCCATTCCATTCCATTCCATTCCACTCCACTCCATTCCATTCCATTCCATTCCATTCCATTCCATTCCATTCGATTCCATTCGATTTCATTCTATTCCATTCCATTCCATTCCATTCCATTCCATTCCATTCCATTCCTTTCCATTCCATTCCATTCCATTCCATTCCATTCCATTCCATTCCATTCCATTCCGTTCTACTCGGGTTCATTCCATTGCATTCCATTCCATTCCATTCTATTCCATTGAATTTCATTCCATTCCATTCCATTCCATTCCATTCCATTCCATTCCATTCCATTCCATTCCATTCTACTGGGGTTGATTCCATTCCATTCCATTCCATTCTATTCCATTCCATTCCATTCCATTCGATTCCATTCGATTCCATTCGATTCCATTCCATTCCATTCCATTCCATTCCATTCCATTCCATTCCATTCCATTCCATTCCATTCCATTCGGTTCCATTCGATTCCATTCGATTCCATTCCATTTCACTCCATTCCATTCCTTTCCGTTCCGTTCCGTTCCAGTCCGTTCCGTTCTATTCGGGTCCATTCCATTCTATTCCACTCCATTCCATTCAATTGCATTCGATTCCATTCGATTCCATTCCATTCCATTCCATTCCATTCCATTCCCTTCCATTCTATTCTACTGAATTCCATTCCATTCCATTCCATTCCATTCCTATCCATTCCATTCTACTCGGGTTGATTCCATTCCATTCCATTCCATTCCATTCCATTCCATTCCATTCCATTCCATTCCATTCCATTCCGTTCTACTCGGGTTCATTCCATTCCATTCCATTCCATTCCATTCCATTCCATTCCATTCCATTCCATTCCGTTCTACTCGGGTCCTTTCCATTCCATTCCATTCCATTCGATTCCATTCCATTCCATTCCAATCCATTCCATTCTACTCGGGTTGATTCCATTCCATTGCATTCTATTACATTCCATTCCATTGCATTCCATTCCATTCCATTCCTTTCTACTCGGGTTGATTCCATTCTATTCCATTCCATTCCATTCGATTCCATTCGATTCCATTCGATGCCATTCCATTCCACTCCATTCCATTCCATTCCGTTCTACTCGGGTTCATTCCATTCCATTGCATTCCATTCTATTGTATTCCATTGAATTCCATTCCATTCCATTCCATTCCATTCCTTTCCATTCCATTCCATTCCATTCCATTCCATTCCATTCCATTCCATTCCGTTCTACTCGGGTTGATTCCATTCCATTCCATTCCATTCCATTCCATTCCTTTCCATTCCATTCCATTCCTTTCCATTCCATTCCATTCCATTCCATTCCGTTCTACACGGGTTGATTCCATTCCATTCCATTCCATTGCACTGAATTCCATTGTATTCCTTTCCAATCCATTCCATTCCATTCCATTCAGTTCCATTCCGTTCAACTCGGGTTGATTAGATTCCATTCCATTCCATTCCATTCGATTCCATTCCATTCCATTCCATTCCATTCCATTCCATTCCATTCCATTCCATTCCATTCCATTCCAATCCATTCCATTCTACTCGGGTTTATTCCATTCCATTCCATTCCATTCCATTCCATTCCATTCCATTCCATTCCCTTCCATTCCGTTCCATTCGGTTGCATTCGATTCCATTCGATTCCATTCCATTTCAATCCATTCCATTCCGTTCCGTTCCGTTACGTTCCTTTCCGTTCCGTTCTGTTCGGGTTGATTCCATTCTATTCCACTCCATTCCATTCGATTCCATTCGATTCCATTCGATTCCATTAAATTCCATTCCATTCCATTCCATTCCATTCCATTCCATTCTATTCTATTCTATAAAATTCCATTCAATTCCATTCCATTAAATTCCTATCCATTTCATTCTACTCGGGTTGACTCCAATCCATTCCATTCCATTCCATTCCATTCCATTCCATTCCATTCCATTCCATTCCATTCCATTCCATTCCATTCGATTCCATTCCATTCCAATCCATTCCATTCTACTCGGGTTGATTCCATTCCATTCCATTCCAATTCTTTCCTTTTCCTTCCATTCCATTCCATTCGGTTCCATTCGATTCCATTCGATTCCATTCTATTCCACTCCATTCAATTCTATTCCATTCGATTCCATTCAATTCCATTCCGTTCTAATTCCATTTCATTCTATTTCATTGAATTTCATTCCATTCCATTCCATTCCATTCCAATCCATTCCATTCTACTCGGGTTGATTCCATTCCATTCCATTCCATTCCATTCCGTTCCATTCTACTCGGGTTGATTCCATTCCATTCCATTCCTTTCCATTCCATTCCATTCCATTCCATTCCATTCCATTCCATTCCATTCCATTCCACTCCACTCCATTCCATTCCATTCCATTCCATTCCATTCCATTCCTTTCGATTCCATTCGATTGCATTCGATTCGATTCCATTCCATTCCATTCCATTCCATTCCATTCCATTCCTTTCCATTCCATTCCATTCTATTCCATTCGATTCCATTCCATTCCATTCCATTCGATTCCATTCGATTCGATACCATTCCATTCCATTCCATTCCATTCCATTCCATTCCATTCCATTCCGTTCTACTCGGGTTCATTCCATTGCATTCCATTCCATTACATTCTGTTCCATTGAATTTCATTCCATTCCATTCCATTCCATTCCATTCCATTCCATTCCATTCCATTCCATTCCATTCCACTACATTCGATTCCATTCGATTCCATTCCATTCCATTCCATTGCATTCCACTCCAATCCATTCCATTCTACTCGGGTTGATTCCATTCCGTTCCATTCCATTCCGTTCCATTCCATTCCATTCCATTCCATTCCATTCCATTCCATTCCATTCCATTCGGTTCCATTCGATTCCATTCGATTCCATTCCATTCCATTCCATTCCATTCCATTCCATTCCATTCCATTCCATTCCATTCGATTCCATTCCATTCCATTCCATTCCATTCCATTCCGTTCTACTCGGGTTCATTCCATTCCATTCCATTCCATTCCATTCCATTCCATTCTATTGCATTGAATTCCATTCCATTCCGTTCCATTCCATTCCATTCCATTCCATTCCATTCCATTCCATTCCATTCCTTTCTACTCGGGTTGATTCCATTCCATTACATTCCATTCCATTCTATTCCATTGAATTCCATTCCATTCCATACCATTCCATTCCACTCCATTCCATTCCATTCCATTCCATTCCATTCCATTCCATTGCATTCCGTTCTACTCGGGTTGATTCCATTCCATTCCATTCCATTCCATTCCATTCCATTCCATTCCATTCCATTCCATTCCATTCCTTTCCATTCCATTCCATTCCATTCCATTCCGTTCAACTCGGGTTGATTCCATTCCATTCCATTCCATTCCATTCGATTCCATTCAATTCCATTCGATTCCATTCCATTCCATTCCATTCCATTCCATTCCATTCCATTCCATTCCAATCCATTCCATTCTACTCGGGTTGATTCCATTCCATTCCATTCCATTCCATTCCATTCCATTCCATTCCATTCCATTCGGTTCCATTCGATTCCATTCGATTCCATTCCATTTCACTCCATTCCATTCCGTTCCGTTCCGTTCCGTTCCAGTCCGTTCCGTTCTATTCGGGTTCATTCCATTCTATTCCACTCCATTCAATTAAATTCCATTCGATTCCATTCGATTCCATTCCATTCCATTCCATTCCATTCCATTCCATTCCCTTCCATTCTATTCTATTGAATTCCATTCCATTCCATTCCATTCCTATCCATTCCATTCTACTCGGGTTGATTCCATTCCATTCCATTCCATTCCATTCCATTCCATTCCATTCCATTCCATTCCGTTCTACTCAGGTTCATTCCATTCCATTCCATTCCATTCCATTCCATTCCGTTCTACTCGGGTCCTTTCCATTCCATTCCATTCCATTCGATTCCATTCCATTCCATTCCAATCCATTCCATTCTACTCGGGTTGATTCCATTCCATTGCATTCCATTCCATTCCATTGCATTCCATTCCATTCCATTCCTTTCTACTCGGGTTGATCCAATTCTATTCCATTCCATTCCATTACATTCCATTCGATTCCATTCCATTCCATTCCATTTCATTGCATTCCATTCCATTCCATTCCATTCCATTCCATTCCATTCCTTTCTACTCGGGTTGATTCCATTCTATTCCATTCCATTCCATTCGATTCCATTCGATTCCATTCGATTCCATTCCATTCCATTCCATTCCATTCCATTCCATTCCATTCCGTTCTACTCGGGTTCATTCCATTCCATTGCATTCCATTCTATTGTATTCCATTGAATTCCATTCCTTTCCATTCCATTCCATTCCTTTCCATTCCATTCCATTCCATTCCATTCCATTCCATTCCATTCCATTCCGTTCTACTCGGGTTGATTCCATTCCATTCCATTCCATTCCACTGAATTCCATTGCATTCCATTCCAATCCATTCCATTCCATTCCATTCCGTTCCATTCCGTTCAACTCGGGTTGATTAGATTCCATTCCATTCCATTCCATTCGATTCCATTCAATTCCATTCCTTTCCATTCCATTCCATTCCATTCCATTCCAATCCATTCCATTCTACTCGGGTTGATTCCATTCCATTCCATTCCATTCCATTCCATTCCATTCCATTCCATTCCATTCCATTCCATTCCATTCCATTCCAATCCATTCCATTCTACTCGGGTTGATTCCATTCCATTCCATTCCATTTCTTTCCATTGCCTTCCATTCCATTCCATTCGGTTCCATTCGGTTCCATTCGATTCCATTCTATTCCACTCCATTCAGTTCTATTCCATTCGATTCCATTCGATTCCATTCCGTTCCATTCCATTTCATTCTATTTCATTGAATTTCATTCCATTCCATTCCATTCCATTCCAATCCATTCCATTCTACTCGGGTTGATTCCATTCTATTCCATTCCATTCCATTCCGTTCCATTCTACTCGGGTTGATTCCATTCCATTCCATTCCATTCCATTCCATTCCATTCCATTCCATTCCATTCCATTCCATTCCACTCCACTCCATTCCATTCCATTCCATTCCATTCCATTCCATTCCATTCCATTCCATTCCATTCGATTCCATTCGATTGCATTCTATTCCATTCCATTCCAATCCATTCCATTCCATTCCATTCCTTTCCATTCCATTCCATTCCATTCCATTCCATTCCATTCCATTCCATTCCATTCCATTCCATTCCATTCCATTCGATTCCATTCGATTCGATTCCATTCCATTCCATTCCATTCCATTCCATTCCATTCCATTCCATTCCGTTCTACTCGGGTTCATTCCATTGCATTCCATTCCTTTCCAATCTATTCCATTGAATTTCATTCCATTCCATTCCATTCCATTCCATTCCATTCCATTCCATTCCATTCCATTCCATTCCATTCCATTCCATTCTACTGGGGTTGATTCCATTCCATTCCATTCCATTCTATTCCATTCCATTCCATTCCATTCGATTCCATTCGATTCCATTCGATTCCATTCCATTCCATTCCATTCCATTCCATTCCATTCCATTCCATTCCATTCCATTCGGTTCCATTCGATTCCATTCGATTCCATTCCATTTCACTCCATTCCATTCCGTTCCGTTCCGTTCCGTTCCAGTCCGTTCCGTTCTATTCGGGTCCATTCCATTCTATTCCACTCCATTCCATTCAATTCCTTTCGATTCCATTCGATTCCATTCCATTCCATTCCATTCCATTCCGTTCAACTCGGGTTGATTCCATTCCATTCCATTCCATTCCATTCGATTCCATTCCATTCCATTCGATTCCATTCCATTCCATTCCATTCCAATCCATTCCTTTCTACTCGGGTTGATTCCATTCCATTCCATTCCATTCCATTCCATTCCATTCCATTCCATTCCATTCCATTCCATTCCATTCCCTTCCATTCCGTTCCATTCGGTTCCATTCGATTCCATTCGATTCCATTCCATTTCAATCCATTCCATTCCGTTCCGTTCCGTTCCGTTCCTTTCCGTTCCGTTCTATTCGGGTTGATTCCATTCTGTTCCACTAAATTCCATTCGATTCCATTCGATTCCATTCGATTCCACTCCATTCCATTCCATTCCATTCCATTCCCTTCCATTCTATTCTATTGAATTCCATTCCATTCCATTCCATTAAATTCCTATCCATTCCATTCTACTCGGGTTGATTCCAATCCATTCCATTCCATTCCATTCCATTCCATTCCATTCCATTCCATTCGATTCCATTCGATTGCATTCGATTCCATTCCATTCCATTCCATTCCATTCCATTCCATTCCATTCCATTCCATTCTACTCGGGTTGATTCCATTCCATTCCATTCCATTCCATTCCATTCCATTCCATTCCATTCCATTCCATTTCATTGCAGTCCATTCCATTCAATTCCATTCCATTCCGTTCCATTTCACTGCATTCCATTCCATTCCATTCCATTCCATTCCATTCAATTCCACTCCATTCCATTCCATTCCACTCCATTCCATTCCATTCCATTCCATTCCATTCCATTCCATTCCTTTCTACTCGGGTTGATTCCATTCTATTCCATTCCATTCCATTCGATTCCTTTCGATTCCATTCGATTCCATTCCATTCCATTCCATTCCATTCCATTCCATTCCATTCTACTCAGGTTCATTCCATTCCATTGCATTCCATTCTATTGTATTCCATTGATTTCCATTCCATTCCATTCCATTCCATTCCATTCCTTTCCATTCCATTCCATTCCATTCCATTCCAATCCATTCCATTCCATTCCGTTCAACTCGGGTTGATTCCATTCTATTCCACTCCATTCCCTTCGATTCCATTCAATTCCACTCGATTCCATTCCATTTCATTCCATTCCATTCCATTCCATTCCATTCCAATCCATTCCATTCTACTCGGGTTGATTCCATTCCATTCCATTCCATTCCATTCCATTCCATTCCATTCCATTCCATTCCATTCCATTCCATTCCATTCCATTCCCTTCCATTCCGTTCCATTCGGTTCCATTCGATTCCATTCGATTCCATTCCATTTAAATCCATTACATTCCGTTCCGTTCCATTCCGTTCCTTTCCGTTCCGTTATATTCGGGTTGATTCCATTCTATTCCACTCCATTCCATTCGATTCCATTCGATTCCATTCGATTCCATTCCATTCCATTCCAGTCCATTCCATTTTATTCTATTGAATTCCATTCCATTCCATTCCATTAAATTCCTATCCATTCCATTCTACTCGGGTTGATTCCAATCCATTCCATTCCATTCCATTCCATTCCATTCCATTCCATTCCATTCGATTCTATTCCATTCCATTCCATTCCATTCCATTCCATTCCATTCCATTCCATTCCATTCTACTCGGGTTGATTCCATTCCATTCCATTCCATTCCTTTCCATTGCCTTCCATTCCATTCCATTCGGTTCCATTCGATTCCATTCGATTCCATTCTATTCCACTCCATTCAATTCTATTCCATTTGATTCCATTCGATTCCATTCCGTTCCATTCCATTCCATTCCATTTCATTCTATTTCATTGAATTTCATTCCATTCCATTCCATTCCATTCCATTCCATTCCGTTCAACTCGGGTTGATTCCATTCCATTCCATTCCATTCCATTCAATTCCATTCAATTCCATTCGATTCCATTCCATTCCATTCCATTCCATTCCATTCCATTCCATTCCATTCCATTCGGTTCCATTCGATTCCATTCGATTCCATTCCATTTCACTCCATTCCATTCCGTTCCGTTCCGTTCCGTTCCGGTCCGTTCCGTTCTATTCGGGTTCATTCCATTCTATTCCACTCCATTCCGTTTAATTCCATTCGATTCCATTCGATTCCATTCCATTCCATTCCATTCCATTCCATTCCATTCCATTCCATTCCCTTCCATTCTATTCTATTGAATTCCATTCCATTCCATTCCATTCCATTCCATTCCATTCCTATCCATTCCATTCTACTCGGGTTGATTCCATTCCATTCCATTCCATTCCATTCCATTCCATTCCATTCCATTCCATTCCATTCCATTCCATTCCATTCCGTTCTACTCGGGTTCATTCCATTCCATTCCATTCCATTCCATTCCATTCCATTCCATTCCGTTCCACTCGGGTCCTTTCCATTCCATTCCATTCCATTCGATTCCCTTCCATTCCATTGGATTCCATTCCATTCCATTCCAATCCATTCCATTCTACTCGGGTTGATTCCATTCCATTGCATTCCATTCCATTCCATTCCATTGCATTCCATTCCATTCCATTCCTTTCTACTCGGGTTGATTCCATTCTATTCCATTCCATTCCATTCGATTCCATTCGATTCCATTCCATTCCATTCCATTTCATTGCATTCCATTCCATTCCATTCCATTCCATTCCATTCCATTCCATTCCATTCCATTCCATTCCATTCCATTCCTTTCTACTCGGGTTGATTCCATTCTATTCCATTCCATTCCATTCGTTTCCATTCGATTCCATTCGATTCCATTCCATTCCATTCCATTCCATTCCATTCCGTTCTACTCGGGTTCATTCCGTTCCATTGCATTCCATTCTATTGTATTGCATTGAATTCCATTCCATTCCATTCCATTCCATTCCACTCCATTCCATTCCTTTCCATTCCATTCCATTCCATTCCATTCCATTCCATTCCATTCCATTCCATTCCGTTCTACTCGGGTTGATTCCATTCCATTCCATTCCATTCCACTGAATTCCATTCCATTCCATTCCAATCCATTCCATTCCATTCCATTCCATTCCATTCCGTTCAACTCGGGTTGATTCCATTCTATTCCATTCCATTCCATTCCATTCCATTCCATTCCATTCCATTCCATTCTACTCAGGTTGATTCCATTCCATTCCATTCCATTCCATTCCATTGCATTCCATTCCATTCCATTCCATTCCCTTCCATTCCGTTCCATTCGGTTCCATTCTATTCTATTGAATTCCATTCCATTCCATTCCATTAAATTCCTATCCATTTCATTCTACTCGGGTTGATTCCAATCCATTCCATTCCATTCCATTCCATTCCATTCCATTCCATTCCTTTCCATTCCATTCCATTCCATTCGATTCCATTCGATTCCATTCCATTCCATTCCATTCCATTCCATTCCAATCCATTCCATTCTACTCGGGTTGATTCCATTCCATTCCATTCCATTCCTTTCCATTGCCTTCCATTCCATTCCATTCAGTTCCATTCGATTCCATTCGATTCCATTCTATTCCACTCCATTCAATTCTATTCCATTCGATTCCATTCGATTCCATTCCGTTCCATTCCATTCCATTCCATATCATTCTATTTCATTGAATTTCATTCCATTCCATTCCATTCCATTCCAATCCATTCCATTCTACTCGGGTTGATTCCATTCCTTTCCATTCCATTCCATTCCATTCCGTTCCATTCTAGACGGGTTGATTCCATTCCATTCCATTCCATTCCATTCCATTCCATTCCATTCCAATCCATTCCATTCCATTCCATTCCATTCGATTCCATTCCATTCCATTCCACTCCATTCCATTCCATTCCATTCCATTCCATTCCATTCCATTCCATTCCATTCCATTCCATTCGATTCCATTCGATTTCATTCGATTCCATTCCATTCCATTCCATTCCATTCCATTCCATTCCATTCCATTCCATTCCATTCCTTTCCATTCCATTCCATTCCATTCCATTCCATTCCATTCCATTCCATTCCATTCGATTCCATTCCATTCCATTCCATTCCATTCCATTCCATTCCATTCAATTCCATTCCATTCCATTCCGTTCTACTCGGGTTCTTTCCATTGCATTCCATTCCATTCCATTCTATTCCATTGAATTTCATTCCATTCCAATCCATTCCATTCCATTCCATTCCATTCCATTCCATTCCATTCCATTCCATTCCATTCCATTCGATTCCATTCGATTCCATTCGATTCCATTCCGTTCCATTCCATTTCATTCTATTTCATTGAATTTCATTCCATTCCATTCCATTCCATTCCAATCCATTCCATTCTACTCGGGTTGATTCCATTCCATTCCATTCCAATCCATTCCATTCCGTTCCATTCTACTCGGGTTGATTCCATTCCATTCCATTCCATTCCATTCCATTCCATTCCAATCCATTCCATTCGATTCCATTCCATTCCATTCCACTCCATTCCATTCCATTCCATTCCATTCCATTCCATTCGATTCCATTCGATTTCATTCGATTCCATTCCATTCCATTCCATTCCATTCCATTCCATTCCATTCCGTTCCATTCCTTTCCATTCCATTCCATTCTATTCCATTCGATTCCATTCCATTCCATTCCATTCGATTCCATTCGATTCCATTCCACTCCATTCCATTCCATTCCATTCCATTCCATTCCATTCCGTTCTACTCGGGTTCATTCCATTGCATTCCATTCCATTCCATTCTATTCCATTGAATTTCATTCCATTCCATTCCATTCCATTCCATTCCATTCCATTCTACTGGTGTTGATTCCATTCCATTTCATTCCATTCCATTCCATTCCATTCCATTCCATTCCATTCCATTCCATTCCATTCCATTCGATTCCATTCGATTCCATTCCATTCCATTCCATTTCATTCCATTCCAATCCATTCCAATCTACTCGGGTTGATTCCATTCCATTCCATTCCATTCCATTCCATTCCATTCCCTTCCATTCCATTCCATTCGGTTCCATTCGATTCCATTCGATTCCATTCCATTTCACTCCATTCCATTCCATTCCGTTAAGTTCCGTTCTGTTCGGTTCCGTTCCGTTCTATTCGGGATGATTCCATTCTATTCCACTCCATTCCATTCGATTCCATTCGATTCCATTCCATTCCATTCCATTCCATTCCGTTCCATTCCATTCCATTCCATTCCCTTCCATTCTACTCTATTGAATTCCATTGCATTCCATTCCATTCCATTCCTATCCATTCCATTCTACTCGGGTTGATTCCATTCCTTTCCATTCCATTTCATTCCATTCCATTCCATTCCATTTGATTGCATTCGATTCCATTCCATTCCTTTCCGTTCTACTCGGGTCCATTCCATTCCATTCCATTCCTTTCCATTCCAGTCCATTCCATTCGATTCCATTCCATTCCATTCCATTCCATTGCATTCCATTCCATTCCATTCCATTCCATTCCATTCCATTCCATTCCATTCCATTCCATTCCATTCCATTCCGTTCCATTCGTTTCCATTCGATTCCATTCGATTCCATTCCATTTCAATCCATTCCATTCCGTTCCGTTCCGTTCCGTTCCTTTCCGTTCCGTTCTATTCGGGTTGATTCCATTCTATTCCACTCCATTCCATTCGATTCCATTCGATTCCATTCGATTCGATTCCATTCCATTCCATTCCAATCCATTCCATTCCATTCCATTCTACTCGGGTTGATTCCATTCCATTCCATTCCATTCCATTCCATTCCATTCCATTCCATTCCATTCCATTCCCTTCCATTCCGTTCCATTCGGTTCCATTCGATTCCATTCGATTCCATTCCATTTCAATCCATTCCATTCCGTTCCGTTCCGTTCCGTTCCTTTCCGTTCCGTTCTATTCGGGTTGATTCCATTCTATTCCACTCCATTCCATTCGATTCCATTCGATTCCATTCGATTCCATTCCATTCCATTCCATTCCATTCCATTCCATTCCATTCCAATCCATTCCATTCTACTCGGGTTGATTCCATTCCATTCCATTCCCTTCCTTTCCATTGCCTTCCATTCCATTCCATTCGGTTCCATTCGATTCCATTCGATTCCATTCTATTCCACTCCATTCAATTCTATTCCATTCGATTCCATTCGATTCCATTCCGTTCCATTCCATTCCATTCCATATCATTTATTTCATTGAATTTCATTCCATTCCATTCCATTCCATTCCAATCCATTCCATTCCAATCCATTCCATTCCATTCCATTCCATTCGATTCCATTCCATTCCATTCCACTCCATTCCATTCCATTCCATTCCATTCCATTCCATTCCATTCGATTCCATTCGATTTCATTCGATTCCATTCCATTCCATTCCATTCCATTCCATTCCATTCCTTTCCATTCCATTCCATTCCATTCCATTCCATTCTATTCCATTCCATTCCATTCCATTCCATTCCATTCCTTTCCATTCAATTCCATTCCATTCCATTCCGTTCTACTCGGGTTCTTTCCATTGCATTCCATTCCATTCCATTCTATTCCATTGAATTTCATTCCATTCCAATCCATTCCATTCCATTCCATTCCATTCCATTGCATTCCATTCCATTCTACTGGGGTTGATTCCATTCCATTCCATTCCATTCCATTCGATTCCATTCCATTCCATTCGATTCCATTCGATTCCATTCGATTCCATTCCGTTCCATTCCATTTCATTCTATTTCATTGAATTTCATTCCATTCCTTTCCATTCCATTCCAATCCATTCCATTCTACTCGGGTTGATTCCATTCCATTCCATTCCAATCCATTCCATTCCGTTCCATTCTACTCGGGTTGATTCCATTCCATTCCATTCCATTCCATTCCACTCCATTCCATTCCATTCCATTCCATTCCATTCCATTCCATTCGATTCCATTCGATTTCATTCGATTCCATTCCATTCCATTCCATTCCATTCCATTCCGTTCCATTCCTTTCCATTCCATTCCATTCTATTCCATTCGATTCCATTCCATTCCATTCCATTCGATTCCATTCGATTCCATTCCACTCCATTCCATTCCATTCCATTCCATTCCATTCCATTCCGTTCTACTCGTGTTCATTCCATTGCATTCCATTCCATTCCATTCTATTCCATTGAATTTCATTCCATTCCATTCCATTCCATTCCATTCCATTCCATTCTACTGGTGTTGATTCCATTCCATTCCATTCCATTCCATTCCATTCCATTCCATTCCATTCCATTCCATTCCATTCCATTCGATTCCATTCCATTCCATTCCATTTCATTCCATTCCAATCCATTCCATTCTACTCGGGTTGATTCCATTCCATTCCATTCCATTCCATTCCATTCCCTTCCATTCCATTCCATTCGGTTCCATTCGATTCCATTCGATTCCATTCCATTTCACTCCATTCCATTCCATTCCGTTAAGTTCCGTTCTGTTCCGTTCCGTTCCGTTCTATTCGGGATGATTCCATTCTATTCCACTCCATTCCATTCGATTCCATTCGATTCCATTCCATTCCATTCCATTCCATTCCATTCCATTCCATTCCATTCCATTCCCTTCCATTCTATTCTATTGAATTCCATTGCATTCCATTCCATTCCATTCCTATCCATTCCATTCTACTCGGGTTGATTCCATTCCTTTCCATTCCATTTCATTCCATTCCATTCCATTCCGCTCTACTGGGGTTCATTCCATTCCATTCCATTCCATTTGATTGCATTCGATTCCATTCCATTCCTTTCCGTTCTACTCGGGTCCATTCCATTCCATTCCATTCCATTCCATTCCAGTCCATTCCATTCGATTCCATTCCATTCCATTCCATTCCATTGCATTCCATTCCATTCCATTCCATTCCATTCCATTCCATTCCATTCCATTCCATTCCATTCCGTTCCATTCGTTTCCATTCGATTCCATTCGATTCCATTCCATTTCAATCCATTCCATTCCGTTCCGTTCCATTCCGTTCCATTCCGTTCCGTTCTATTCGGGTTGATTCCATTCTATTCCACTCCATTCCATTCGATTACATTCGATTCCATTCGATTCGATTCCATTCCATTCCATTCCATTCCATTCCATTCCATTCTATTCTATTGAATTCCATTCCATTCCATTCCATTAAATTCCTATCCATTACATTCTACTCGGGTTGATTCCCATCCATTCCATTCCATTCCATTCCATTCCATTCGATTCCATTCGATTCCATTCCATTCCACTCCATTCCATTCCATTCCATTCCAATCCATTTCATTCTACTCGGGTTGATTCCATTCCATTCCATTCCATTCCTTTCCATTGCCTTCCATTCCATTCCATTCGGTTCCGTTCGATTCCATTCGATTCCATTCTATTCCACTCCATTCAATTCTATTCCATTCGATTCCATTCGATTCCATTCCGTTCCATTCCATTCCATTCCATTTCATTCTATTTCATTGAATTTCATTCCATTCCATTCCATTCCATTCCAATCCATTCCATTCTACTCGGGTTGATTCCATTCCATTCCATTCCATTCCATTCCGCTCCATTCTACTCGGGTTGATTCCATTCCATTCCATTCCATTCCATTCCATTGCATTCCATTCCATTCCATTCCATTCGATTCCATTCCATTCCATTCCACTCCATTCCATTCCATTCCATTCCATTCCATTCCGTTCCATTCCATTCTATTCCATTCGATTCCATTCCATTCCATTCCATTCGATTCCATTCGATTCCATTCCATTCCATTCCATTCCATTCCATTCCATTCCATTCAATTCCGTTCTACTCGGGTTCATTCCATTGCATTCCATTCCATTCCATTCTATTCCATTGAATTCCATTCCATTCCATTCCATTCTATTCCATTCCATTCCATTCCATTCCATTCCATTCCATTCCATTCCATTCCATTCCATTCCATTCCATTCCATTCTACCCGGGTTGATTCCATTCCATTCCATTCCATTCCATTCCATTCCATTCCATTCCCTTCTATTCCATTCCATTCGGTTCAATTCGATTCAATTCGATTCCATTCCATTTCACTCCATTCCACTCCATTCCGTTCCGTTCCGCTAAGTTCCGTTCCGTTCTATTCGGTTTGGTTCCATTCTATTCCACTCCATTCCATTCGATTCCATTCGATTCCATTCCATTCCATTCCATTCCATTCAATTCCATTCCATTCCCTTCCATTCTATTCTATTGAGTTCCATTGCATTCCATTCCATTCCATTCCTATCCATTCCATTCTACTCGGGTTGATTCCATTCGATTCCAATCCATCCCATTCCATTCCACTCCATTCCATTCCATTCCATTCCATTCCATTCCATTCCATTCCATTCCATTCCCTTCCATTCCGTTCTACTCCGGTTCATTCCATTCCATTCCATTCCATTCCATTCCATTCCATTCCATTCCATTCCTTTCCGTTCTACTCGGGTCCATTCCATTCCATTCCATTCCATTCCATTCCATTCCATTCTGTTCCATTCGATTCCATTCCATTCCATTCCAATCCATTCCATTCTACTCGAGTTGATTCCATTCCATTCCATTCCATTCCATTCCATTCCTTTCCATTCCAGTCCATTCAATTCGATTCCATTCCATTCCATTCCATTTCATTGCATTCCATTCCATTCCATTCCATTCCATTCCATTCCATTCCATTCCATTCCGTTCCATTCGGTTCCATTCGATTCCATTCGATTCCATTCCATTTCAATCCATTCCATTCCGTTCCGTTCCATTCCGTTCCTTTCCGTTCCATTCTATTCGGGTTGATTCCATTCTATTCCAATCCATTCCATTCGATTCCATTCGATTCCATTCCATTCCATTCCATTCCATTCCATTCCATTCCATTCCATTCTATTCTATTGAATTCCATTCCATTCCATTCCATTAAATTCCTATCCATTCCATTCTACTCGGGTTGATTCCAATCCATTCCATTCCATTCCATTCCATTTCATTCCATTCCATTCCATTCCATTCCATTCCATTCGATTGCATTCGATTCCATTGCATTCCATTCCATTCCATTCCATTCCTTTCCATTCCATTCCATTCCATTCCATTCTACTCGGGTTGATTCCATTCCATTCCATTCCATTCCTTCCCATTGCCTTCCATTCCATTCCATTCGGTTCCATTCGATTCCATTCGATTCCATTCTATTCCACTCCATTCAATTCTATTCCATTCGATTCCATTCGATTCCATTCCATTCGATTCCATTCGATTCCATTCCATTCCATTCCATTCCATTCCATTCCATTCCATTCCACTCCATTCCGTTCTACTCGGGTTCATTCCATTGCATTCCATTCCATTCCATTCTATTCCATTGAATTTCATTCCATTCCATTCCATTCCATTCCATTCCATTCCATTCCATTCCATTCCATTCCATTCCATTCCATTCTACTGGGGTTGATTCCATTCCATTCCATTCCATTCCATTCGATTCCATTCCATTTCACTCCATTCCATTCCATTCCGTTAAGTTCCGTTCTGTTCCGTTCCGTTCCGTTCTATTTGGGTTGATTCCATTCTATTCCACTACATTCCATTCGATTCCATTCGATTCCATTCCATTCCATTCCATTCCATTCCATTCCATTCCCTTCCATTCTATTCTATTGAATTCCATTGCATTCCATTCCATTCCATTCCTATCCATTCCATTCTACTCGGGTTGATTCCATTCCGTTCCATTCCATTTCATTCCATTCCATTCCATTCCGTTCTACTCGGGTTCATTCCATTCCATTCCATTCCATTAGATTCCATTCGATTCCATTCCATTCCTTTCCGTTCTACTCGGGTCCATTCCATTCCATTCCATTCCATTCGATTCCATTCTGTTCCATTCGATTCCATTCCATTCCATTCCAATCCATTCCATTCTACTCGGGTTGATTCCATTCCATTCCATTCCATTCCATTCCATTCCATTCCATTCCATTCCATTTCATTCCAGTCCATTCCATTCGATTCCATTCCATTCCATTGCATTTCACTGCATTCCATTCCATTCCATTCCATTTCATTCCATTCCATTCCTTTCCATTCCACTCCATTCCATTCCATTCCATTCCATTCCATTCCTTTCTACTCGGGTTGATTCCATTCTATTCCATTCCATTCCATTCGATTCCTTTCGATTCCTTTCGATTCCATTCCATTCCATTCCATTCCATTCCATTCCATTCCATTCTACTCAGGTTCATAACATTCCATTGCATTCCATTCTATTGTATTCCATTGAATTCCATTCCATTCCATTCCATTCCATTCCTTTCCATTCCATTCCATTCCATTCCATTCCATTCCATTCCATTCCATTCCGTTCTACTCGGTTTGATTCCATTCCATTCCATTCCATTCCATTCCATTCCATTCCATTCCATTCCATTCCTTTCCATTCCAATCCATTCCTTTCCATTCCATTCCATTCGATTCCATTCCATTCCATTCCACTCCATTCCATTCCATTCCATTCCATTCCATTCCATTCCATTTCATTCCATTCGAATGCATTCGATTCCATTCCATTCCATTCCATTCCATTCCATTCCATTCCATTCCATTCCATTCTATTCCATTCGATTCCATTCGATTCCATTCCATTCGATTCCATTCGATTCCATTCCATTCCATTCCATTCCATTCCATTCCATTCCACTCCATTCCGTTCTACTCGGGTTCATTCCATTGCATTCCATTCCATTCCATTCTATTCCATTGAATTTCATTCCATTACATTCCATTCCATTCCATTCCATTCCATTCCATTCCATTCCATTCTACTGGGGTTTATTCCATTCCATTCCATTCCATTCCATTCCATTCCATTCCATTCCATTCCATTCCATTCCATTCCATTCCATTCCATTCCATTCCATTCCATTGCATTCCATTCCGTTCGATTCCATTCGATTCCATTCCATTTCACTCCATTCCATTCCATTCCGTTAAGTTCCGTTCTGTTCCGTTCCGTTCCGTTCTATTTGGGTTGATTCCATTCTATTCCACTCCATTCCATTCGATTCCATTTGATTCCATTCCATTCCATTCCATTCCATTCCATTCCATTCCATTCCATTCCCTTCCATTCTATTCTATTGAATTCCATTGCATTCCATTCCATTCCATTCCTATCCATTCCATTCTACTCGGGTTGATTCCATTCCTTTTCATTCCATTTCATTCCATTCCATTCCATTCCGCTCTACTCGGGTTCACTCCATTCCATTCCATTCCATTTGATTCCATTCGATTCCATTCCATTCCTTTCCGTTCTACTCGGGTCCATTCCATTCCATTCCATTCCATTCGATTCCATTCTGTTCCATTCGATTCCATTCCATTCCATTCCAATCCATTCCATTCTACTCGGGTTGATTCCATTCCATTCCATTCCATTCCATTCCATTCCATTCCAGTCCATTCCATTCGATTCCATTCCATTCCATTCCATTCCATTGCATTCCATTCCATTCCATTCCATTCCATTCCATTCCCTTCCATTCCGTTCTATTCGGTTCCATTCGATTCCATTCGATTCCATTCCATTTCAATCCATTCCATTCCGTTCCGTTCCGTTCCGTTCCTTTCCGTTCCATTCTATTCGGGTTGATTCCATTCTATTCCACTCCATTCCATTCGATTCCATTCGATTCCATTCCATTCCATTCCATTCCATTCCATTCCATTCCATTCCATTCCATTCCATTCCAATCCATTCCATTCTACTCGGGTTGATTCCATTCCATTCCATTCCATTCCATTCCGTTCCATTCCATTCCATTTCATTCCAGTCCATTCCATTCGATTCCATTCCATTCCATTCCATTTCACTGCATTCCATTCCATTCCATTCCATTTCATTCCATTCCATTCCTTTCCATTCCACTCCATTCCATTCCATTCCATTCCATTCCATTCCTTTCTACTCGGGTTGATTCCGTTCTGTTCCATTCCATTCCATTCGATTCCTTTCGATTCCATTCGATTCCATTCCATTCCATTCCATTCCATTCCATTCCATTCCATTCTACTCAGGTTCATAACATTCCATTGCATTCCATTCTATTGTATTCCATTGAATTCCATTCCATTCCATTCCATTCCATTCCTTTCCATTCCATTCCATTCCATTCCATTCCATTCCATTCCATTCCATTCCATTCCGTTCTACTCGGTTTGATTCCATTCCATTCCATTCCATTCCATTGAATTCCATTCCATTCCATTCCATTCCAATCCATTCCATTCCATTCCATTCCATTCCATTCCGTTCAATTCGGGTTGATTCCATTCTATTCCACTCCATTCCATTCTATTCCATTCAATTCCACTCGATTCCATTCCATTCCATTCCATTCCATTCCATTCCATTTCAATCCATTCCATTCTACTCGGGTTGATTCCATTCCATTCCATTCAATTCCATTCCATTCCATTCCATTCCATTCCATTCCATTCCATTCCATTCCATTCCATTCCCTTCCATTCCGTTCCATTCGGTTCCATTCGATTACATTCGATTCCATTCCATTTCAATCCATTCCATTCCGTTCCGTTCCATTCCGTTCCTTTCCGTTCCGTTATATTCGGGTTGATTCCATTCTATTCCACTCCATTCCATTCGATTCCATTCGATTCCATTCCATTCCATTCCATTCCATTCCATTCCATTCCATTCCATTCTATTCTATTGAATTCCATTCCATTCCATTCCATTCAATTCCTATCCATTCCATTCTACTCGGGTTGATTCCATTCCATTCCATTCCATTCCATTCCATTCCATTCCATTCCATTCCATTCCACTCCATTCCATTCGATTCCATTCCATTCCATTCCATACCATTCCATTCCAATCCATTCTATTCTTCTCGGGTTGATTCCATTCCATTCCATTCCATTCCTTTCCATTGCCTTCCATTCCATTCCATTCGGTTCCATTCGATTCCATTCGATTCCATTCTATTCCACTCCATTCAATTCTATTCCATTCGATTCCATTCGATTCCATTCCATTCCATTCCATTTGATTCTATTTCATTGAATTTCATTCCATTCCATTCCATTCCATTCCAATCCATTCCATTCTACTCGGGTTGATTCCATTCCATTCCATTCCATTCCATTCGATTCCATTCCATTCCATTCGATTCCATTCGATTCCATTCGATTCCATTCCATTCCATTCCATTCCATTCCATTCCATTCGATTCCATTCCATTCCATTCCACTCCATTCCATTCCATTCCATTCCATTCCATTCCATTCCATTCCATTCCGTTCTACTCGGGTTCATTCCATTCCATTCCCTTCCATTCTATTCTATTGAATTCCATTCCATTCCATTCCATTCCATTCCATTCCATTCCATTCCATTCCATTCCTATCCATTCCATTCTACTCGGGTTGATTCCATTCCATTCCATTCCATTCCATTCCATTCCATTCCATTCCATTCCATTCCATTACATTCCATTCCATTCCGTTCTACTCGGGTTCATTCCATTCCATTCCATTCCATTCCGTTCTACTCGGGTTCATTCCATTCAATTCCATTCCATTCCATTCCATTCCATTCCATTCCATTCCGTTCTACTCGGTTCCTTTCCATTCCATTCCATTCCATTCCATTCCCTTCCATTCCATTCGATTCCATTCCATTCCATTCCAATCCATTCCATTCTACTCGGGTTGATTCCATTCCATTGCATTCCATTCCATTCCATTCCATTGCATTCCATTCCATTCCATTCCTTTCTACTCGGGTTGATTCCATTCTATTCCATTCCATTCCATTCGATTCCATTCGATTCCATTCCATTCCATTCCATTTCATTGCATTCCATTCCATTCCATTCCATTCCATTCCATTCCATTCCATTCCATTCCATTCCATTCCATTCCATTCCATTCCTTTCTACTCGGGTTGATTCCATTCTATTCCATTCCATTCCATTCGTTTCCATTCGATTCCATTCGATTCCATTCCATTCCATTCCATTCCATTCCATTCCGTTCTACTCGGGTTCATTCCATTCCATTGCATTCCATTCTATTGTATTGCATTGAATTCCATTCCATTCCATTCAATTCCATTCCATTCCTTTCCATTCCATTCCATTCCATTCCATTCCATTCCATTCCATTCCATTCCATTCCTTTCCATTCCGTTCTACTCGGGTTGATTCCATTCCATTCCATTCCATTCCACTGAATTCCATTCCATTCCATTCCAATCCATTCCATTCCATTCCATTCCATTCCATTCCGTTCAACTCGGGTTGATTCCATTCCATTCCATTCCATTCCATTCCATTCCAATCCATTCCATTCTACTCGGGTTGATTCCATTCCATTCCATTCCATTCCATTCCCTTCCATTCCATTCCATTCCACTCCGTTCCATTCGGTTCCATTCGATTCCATTCGATTCCATGCCATTTCATTCCATTCCATTCCGTTCTGTTCCGTTCTGTTCCTTTCCGTTCCTTTCTATTCGGGTTGATTCCATTCTATTCCACTCCATTCCATTCGATTCCATTCGATTCCATTCGATTCCATTCCATTCCATTCCATTCCATTCCATTCCATTCCATTCTATTCTATTGATTTCCATTCCATTCCATTCCATTAAATTCCTATCCACTTCATTCTACTCGGGTTGATTCCAATCCATTCCATTCCATTCCATTCCATTCCATTCCATTCCATTCCATTCCATTCCATTCCATTCCATTCCATTCCATTCGATTCCATTCCATTCCATTCCATTCCATTCCATTCCATTCCATTCCATTCCAATCCATTCCATTCTACTCGGGTTGATTCCATTCCATTCCATTCCATTCCTTTCCATTGCCTTCCATTCCATTCCATTCCATTCCATTCCAATCCATTCCATTCTACTCGGGTTGATTCCATTTCATTCCATTCCATTCCTTTCCATTGCCTTCCATTCCATTCCATTCGGTTCCATTCGATTCCATTCGATTCCATTCTATTCCACTCCATTCAATTCTATTCCATTCGATTCCATTCGATTCCATTCCGTTCCATTCCATTCCGTTCCATATCATTCTATTTCATTGAATTTCATTCCATTCCATTCCATTCCATTCCAATCCATTCCATTCCGTTCCATTCTACTCGGGTTGATTCCATTCCATTCCATTCCATTCCATTCCATTCCATTCCATTCCAATCCATTCCATTCGATTCCATTCCATTCCATTCCACTCCATTCCATTCCATTCCATTCCATTCCATTCCATTCCATTCCATTCCATTCCATTCGATTCCATTCGATTTCATTCGATTCCATTCCATTCCATTCCATTCCATTCCATTCCATTCCATTCCTTTCCATTCCATTCCATTCTATTCCATTCGATTCCATTCCATTCCATTCCATTCCATTCCATTCGATTCCATTCCATTCCATTCCATTCCATTCCATTCCATTCCATTCCGTTCTACTCGTGTTCATTCCATTGCATTCCATTCCATTCCATTCTATTCCATTGAATTTCATTCCATTCCATTCCATTCCATTCCATTCCATTCCATTCCGTTCCATTCTACTGGGGTTGATTCCATTCCATTCCATTCCATTCCATTCCATTCCATTCCATTCCATTCCATTCCATTCCATTCGATTCCATTTGATTCCATTCCATTCCATTCCATTTCATTCCATTCCAATCCATTTCATTCTACTCGGGTTGATTCCAATCCATTCCATTCCATTCCATTCCAATCCATTCCATTCCATTCCATTCCATTCCATTCGATTCCATTCGATTCCATTCCATTCCATTCCATTCCATTCCATTCCTTTCCATTGCCTTCCATTCCATTCCATTCGGTTCCATTCGATTCCGTTCGATTCCATTCTATTCCACTCCATTCAATTCTATTCCATTCGATTCCATTCGATTCCATTCCGTTCCATTCCATTCCATTCCATTTCATTCTATTTCATTGAATTTCATTCCATTCCATTCCATTCCATTCTAATCCATTCCATTCTACTCGGGATGATTCCATTCCATTCCATTCCATTCCATTCCGTTCCATTCCATTCCATTTCATTCCAGTCCATTCCATTCGATTCCATTCAATTCCATTCCATTTCACTGCATTCCATTCCATTCCATTCCATTTTATTCCATTCCATTCCTTTCCATTCCACTCCATTCCATTCCATTCCATTCCATTCCATTCCTTTCTACTCGGGTTGATTCCATTCTGTTCCATTCCATTCCATTCCATTCCTTTCGATTCCATTTGATTCCATTCCATTCCATTCCATTCCATTCCATTCCATTCTACTCAGGTTCATAACATTCCATTGCATTCCATTCTATTGTATTCCATTGAATTCCATTCCATTCCATTCCATTCCATTCCTTTCCATTCCATTCCATTCCATTCCATTCCATTCCATTCCATTCCATTCCATTCCATTCCGTTCTACTCGGTTTGATTCCATTCCATTCCATTCCATTCCATTGAATTCCATTCCATTCCATTCCATTCCAATCCATTCCATTCCATTCCATTCCATTCCATTCCGTTCAACTCGGGTTGATTCCATTCTATTCCACTCCATTCTATTCTATTCCATTCAATTCCACTCGATTCCATTCCATTCCATTCCATTCCATTCCATTCCATTTCAATCCATTCCATTCTACTCGGGTTGATTCCATTCCATTCCATTCAATTCCATTCCATTCCATTCCATTCCATTCCATTCCATTCCATTCCATTCCATTCCATTCCCTTCCATTCCGTTCCATTCGGTTCCATTCGATTCCATTCGATTCCATTCCATTTCAATCCATTCCATTCCGTTCCGTTCCATTCCGTTCCTTTCCGTTCCGTTATATTCGGGTTGATTCCATTCTATTCCACTCCATTCCATTCGATTCCATTCGATTCCATTCGATTCCATTCCATTCCATTCCATTCCATTCCATTCCATTCCATTCTATTCTATTGAATTCCATTCCATTCCATTCCATTCAATTCCTATCCATTCCATTCTACTCGGGTTGATTCCATTCCATTCCATTCCATTCCATTCCATTCCATTCCATTCCATTCCATTCCATTCCATTCGATTCCATTCCATTCCAATCCATTCTATTCTACTCGGGTTGATTCCATTCCATTCCATTCCATTCCTTTCCATTGCCTTCCATTCCATTCCATTCGGTTCCATTCGATTCCATTCGATTCCATTCTATTCCACTCCATTCAATTCTATTCCATTCGATTCCATTCGATTCCATTCCATTCCATTCCATTTGATTCTATTTCATTGAATTTCATTCCATTCCATTCCATTCCTTTCCAATCCATTCCATTCTACTCGGGTTGATTCCATTCCATTCCATTCCATTCCATTCGATTCCATTCCATTCCATTCGATTCCATTCGATTCCATTCGATTCCATTCCATTCCATTCCATTCCATTCCATTCCATTCCATTCCATTCGATTCCATTCCATTCAATTCCATTCCATTCCATTCCATTCCATTCCATTCCATTCCATTCCATTCCGTTCTACTCGGGTTCATTCCATTCCATTCCATTCCATTCCATTCTATTGCATTCCATTCCCTTCCATTCTATTCTATTGAATTCCATTCCATTCCATTCCATTCCATTCCATTCCATTCCATTCCATTCCATTCCTATCCATTCCATTCTACTCGGGTTGATTCCATTCCATTCCATTCCATTCCATTCCATTCCATTCCATTCCATTCCATTCCATTCCATTCCGTTCTACTCGGGTTCATTCCATTCCATTCCATTCCATTCCGTTCTACTCGGGTTCATTCCATTCAATTCCATTCCATTCCATTCCATTCCATTCCATTCCATTCCGTTCTACTCGGGTCCTTTCCATTCCATTCCATTCCATTCGATTCCCTTCCATTCCATTCGATTCCATTCCATTCCATTCCAATCCATTCCATTCTACTCGGGTTGATTCCATTCCATTGCATTCCATTCCATTCCATTCCATTGCATTCCATTCCATTCCATTCCTTTCTACTCGGGTTGATTCCATTCTATTCCATTCCATTCCATTCGATTCCATTCGATTCCATTCCATTCCATTGCATTTCATTGCATTCCATTCCATTCCATTCGTTTCAATTCGATTCCATTCGATTCCATTCCATTCCATTCCATTCCATTCCATTCCGTTCTACTCGGGTTCATTCCATTCCATTGCATTCCATTCTATTGTATTGCATTGAATTCCATTCCATTCCATTCTATTCCATTCCATTCCTTTCCATTCCATTCCATTCCATTCCATTCCATTCCATTCCATTCCTTTCCATTTCATTCCATTCCAGTCCATTCCAATCCATTCCATTCCATTCCATTCCTTTCCATTCCGTTCTACTCGGGTTGATTCCATTCCATTCCATTCCATTCCACTGAATTCCATTCCATTCCATTCCAATCCATTCCATTCCATTCCATTCCATTCCATTCCGTTCAACTCGGGTTGATTCCATTCCATTCCATTCCATTCCATTCCATTCCATTCCATTCCATTCCATTCCAATCCATTCCATTCTACTCGGGTTGATTCCATTCCATTCCATTCCATTCCATTCCATTCCATTCCATTCCATTCCATTCCCTTGCATTCCGTTCCATTCGGTTCCATTCGATTCCATTCGATTCCATTCCATTTCAATCCATTCCATTCCGTTCTGTTCCATTCTGTTCCTTTCCGTTCCTTTCTATTCGGGTTGATTCCATTCTATTCCAATCCATTCCATTCGATTCCATTCGATTCCATTCGATTCCATTCCATTCCATTGCATTCCATTCCATTCCATTCCATTCCATTCTATTCTATTGATTTCCATTCCATTCCATTCCATTAAATTCCTATCCACTTCATTCTACTCGGGTTGATTCCAATCCATTCCATTCCATTCCATTCCATTCCATTCCATTCCATTCCATTCCATTCCATTCCATTCCATTCGATTCCATTCCATTCCATTCCATTCCATTCCATTCCATTCCATTCCAATCCATTCCATTCTACTCGGGTTGATTCCATTCCATTCCATTCCATTCCTTTCCATTGCCTTCCATTCCATTCCATTCCATTCCATTCCAATCCATTCCATTCTACTCGGGTTGATTCCATTCCATTCCATTCCATTCCATTCCTTTCCATTGCCTTCCATTCCATTCCATTCGGTTCCATTCGATTCCATTCGATTCCATTCTATTCCACTCCATTCAATTCTATTCCATTCGATTCCATTCGATTCCATTCCGTTCCATTCCATTCCGTTCCATATCATTCTATTTCATTGAATTTCATTCCATTCCATTCCATTCCATTCCAATCCATTCCATTCTACTCGGGTTGATTCCATTCCATTCCATTCCAATCCATTCCATTCCGTTCCATTCTACTCGGGTTGATTCCATTCCATTCCATTCCATTCCATTCCATTCCATTCCATTCCATTCCAATCCATTCCATTCGATTCCATTCCATTCCATTCCACTCCATTCCATTCCATTCCATTCCATTCCATTCCATTCCATTCGATTCCATTCGATTTCATTCGATTCCATTCCATTCCATTCCATTCCATTCCATTCCATTCCATTCCATTCCATTCCATTCCATTCCTTTCCATTCCATTCCATTCCATTCCATTCGATTCCATTCCATTCCATTCCATTCGATTCCATTCGATTCCATTCCATTCCATTCCATTCCATTCCATTCCATTCCATTCCATTCCGTTCTACTCGGGTTCATTCCATTGCATTCCATTCCATTCCATTCTATTCCATTGAATTTCATTCCATTCCATTCCATTCCATTCCATTCCATTCCGTTCCATTCTACTGGGGTTGATTCCATTCCATTCCATTCCATTCCATTCCATTCCATTCCATTCCATTCCATTCCATTCGATTCCATTCGATTCCATTCCATTCCATTCCATTTCATTCCATTCCAATCCATTCCATTCTACTCGGGTTGATTCCATTCCATTCCATTCCATTCCATTCCCTTCCATTCCATTCCATTCGGTTCCATTCGATTCCATTCGATTCCATTCCATTTCACTCCATTCCATTCCATTCCGTTAAGTTCCGTTCTGTTCCGTTCCGTTCCGTTCTATTCGGGATGATTCCATTCTATTCCACTCCATTCCATTCGATTCCATTCGATTCCATTCCATTCCATTCCATTCCATTCCATTCCCTTCCATTCTATTCTATTGAATTCCATTGCATTCCATTCCATTATATTCCTATCCATTCCATTCTACTCGGGTTGATTCCATTCCTTTCCATTCCATTTCATTCCATTCCATTCCATTCCGCTCTACTCGGGTTCATTCCATTCCATTCCATTCCATTTGATTGCATTCGATTCCATTCCATTCCTTTCCGTTCTACTCGTGTCCATTCCATTCCATTCCATTCCATTCCATTCCATTCCATTCCAGTCCATTCCATTCGATTCCATTCCATTCCATTCCATTCCATTGCATTCCATTCCATTCCATTCCATTCCATTCCATTCCATTCCATTCCATTCCCTTCCATTCCGTTCCATTCGGTTCCATTCGATTCCATTTGATTCCATTCCATTTCAATCCATTCCATTCCGTTCCGTTCCGTTCCGTTTCTTTCCGTTCAGTTCTATTCGGGTTGATTCCATTCTATTCCACTCCATTCCATTCGATTCCATTCGATTCCATTCCATTCCATTCCATTCCATTCTATTCTATTGAATTCCATTCCATTCCATTCCATTAAATTCTTATCCATTTCATTCTACTCGGGTTGATTCCAATCCATTCCATTCCATTCCATTCCATTCCATTCCATTCCATTCCATTCCATTCCATTCGATTCCATTCCATTCCATTCCATTCCATTCCATTCCATTCCAATCCATTCCATTCTACTCGGGTTGATTCCATTCCATTCCATTCCATTCCTTTCCATTGCCTTCCATTCCATTCCATTCGGTTCCATTCGATTCCATTCGATTCCATTCTATTCCACTCCATTCAATTCTATTCCATTCGATTCCATTCGATTCCATTCCATTCCATTCCATTCCATTCCATTTCATTCTATTTCATTGAATTTCATTCCATTCCATTCCATTCCATTCCAATCCATTCCATTCTACTCGGGTTGATTCCATTCCATTCCATTCCATTCCATTCCGTTCCATTCAACCCGGGTTGATTCCATTCCATTCCATTCCATTCCATTCCATTCCATTCCATTCCATTCCATTCCATTCGATTCCATTCCATTCCATTCCACTCAATTCCATTCCATTCCATTCCATTCGATTCCATTCGATTGCATTCGATTCCATTCCATTCCATTCCATTCGATTCCATTCGATTGCATTCGATTCCATTCCATTCCATTCCATTCCATTGCATTCCACTCCATTCCATTCCATTCCATTCCATTCCATTCTATTCCATTCGATTCCATTCCATTCCATTCCATTCCATTCCATTCCATTCCATTCCATTCCATTCCATTCCATTCCATTCCGTTCTACTCGGGTTCATTCCATTTCATTCCATTCCATTCCATTCTATTCCATAGAATTCCATTCCATTCCATTCCATTCCATTCCATTCCATTCCATTCCATTCCATTCCATTCGATTCCATTCCATTCCATTCCATTCTATTCTACTCGGGTTGATTCCATTCCATTCCATTCCATTCCTTTCCATTGCCTTCCATTCCATTCCATTCGGTTCCATTCGATTCCATTCGATTCCATTCTATTCCACTCCATTCAATTCTATTCCATTCGATTCCATTCGATTCCATTCCATTCCATTCCATTTGATTCTATTTCATTGAATTTCATTCCATTCCATTCCATTCCTTTCCAATCCATTCCATTCTACTCGGGTTGATTCCATTCCATTCCATTCCATTCCATTCGATTCCATTCCATTCCATTCGATTCCATTCGATTCCATTCGATTCCATTCCATTCCATTCCATTCCATTCCATTCCATTCCATTCCATTCCATTCGATTCCATTCCATTCAATTCCATTCCATTCCATTCCATTCCATTCCATTCCATTCCATTCCATTCCATTCCATTCCGTTCTACTCGGGTTCATTCCATTCCATTCCATTCCATTCCATTCTATTGCATTCCATTCCCTTCCATTCTATTCTATTGAATTCCATTCCATTCCATTCCATTCCATTCCATTCCATTCCATTCCATTCCATTCCTATCCATTCCATTCTACTCGGGTTGATTCCATTCCATTCCATTCCATTCCATTCCATTCCATTCCATTCCATTCCATTCCATTCCATTCCATTCCGTTCTACTCGGGTTCATTCCATTCCATTCCATTCCATTCCGTTCTACTCGGGTTCATTCCATTCAATTCCATTCCATTCCATTCCATTCCATTCCATTCCATTCCGTTCTACTCGGGTCCTTTCCATTCCATTCCATTCCATTCGATTCCCTTCCATTCCATTCGATTCCATTCCATTCCATTCCAATCCATTCCATTCTACTCGGGTTGATTCCATTCCATTGCATTCCATTCCATTCCATTCCATTGCATTCCATTCCATTCCATTCCTTTCTACTCGGGTTGATTCCATTCTATTCCATTCCATTCCATTCGATTCCATTCGATTCCATTCCATTCCATTCCATTTCATTGCATTCCATTCCATTCCATTCGTTTCAATTCGATTCCATTCGATTCCATTCCATTCCATTCCATTCCATTCCATTCCGTTCTACTCGGGTTCATTCCATTCCATTGCATTCCATTCTATTGTATTGCATTGAATTCCATTCCATTCCATTCAATTCCATTCCATTCCTTTCCATTCCATTCCATTCCATTCCATTCCATTCCATTCCATTCCATTTCATTCCATTCCAGTCCATTCCAATCCATTCCATTCCATTCCATTCCTTTCCATTCCGTTCTACTCGGGTTGATTCCATTCCATTCCATTCCATTCCACTGAATTCCATTCCATTCCATTCCAATCCATTCCATTCCATTCCATTCCATTCCATTCCGTTCAACTCGGGTGGATTCCATTCCATTCCATTCCATTCCATTCCATTCCATTCCATTCCAATCCATTCCATTCTACTCGGGTTGATTCCATTCCATTCCATTCCATTCCATTCCATTCCATTCCATTCCATTCCATTCCCTTGCATTCCGTTCCATTCGGTTCCATTCGATTCCATTCGATTCCATTCCATTTCAATCCATTCCATTCCGTTCTGTTCCATTCTGTTCCTTTCCGTTCCTTTCTATTCGGGTTGATTCCATTCTATTCCAATCCATTCCATTCGATTCCATTCGATTCCATTCGATTCCATTCCATTCCATTGCATTCCATTCCATTCCATTCCATTCCATTCTATTCTATTGATTTCCATTCCATTCCATTCCATTAAATTCCTATCCACTTCATTCTACTCGGGTTGATTCCAATCCATTCCATTCCATTCCATTCCATTCCATTCCATTCCATTCCATTCCATTCCATTCGATTCCATTCCATTCCATTCCATTCCATTCCATTCCATTCCAATCCATTCCATTCTACTCGGGTTGATTCCATTCCATTCCATTCCATTCCTTTCCATTGCCTTCCATTCCATTCCATTCCATTCCATTCCAATCCATTCCATTCTACTCGGGTTGATTCCATTCCATTCCATTCCATTCCATTCCTTTCCATTGCCTTCCATTCCATTCCATTCGGTTCCATTCGATTCCATTCGATTCCATTCTATTCCACTCCATTCAATTCTATTCCATTCGATTCCATTCGATTCCATTCCGTTCCATTCCATTCCGTTCCATATCATTCTATTTCATTGAATTTCATTCCATTCCATTCCATTCCATTCCAATCCATTCCATTCTACTCGGGTTGATTCCATTCCATTCCATTCCAATCCATTCCATTCCGTTCCATTCTACTCGGGTTGATTCCATTCCATTCCATTCCATTCCATTCCATTCCATTCCATTCCATTCCAATCCATTCCATTCGATTCCATTCCATTCCATTCCACTCCATTCCATTCCATTCCATTCCATTCCATTCCATTCCATTCGATTCCATTCGATTTCATTCGATTCCATTCCATTCCATTCCATTCCATTCCATTCCATTCCATTCCATTCCATTCCTTTCCATTCCATTCCATTCTATTCCATTCGATTCCATTCCATTCCATTCCATTCGATTCCATTTGATTCCATTCCATTCCATTCCATTCCATTCCATTCCATTCCATTCCATTCCATTCCGTTCTACTCGGGTTCATTCCATTGCATTCCATTCCATTCCATTCTATTCCATTGAATTTCATTCCATTCCATTCCATTCCATTCCATTCCATTCCGTTCCATTCTACTGGGGTTGATTCCATTCCATTCCATTCCATTCCATTCCATTCCATTCCATTCCATTCCATTCCATTCGATTCCATTCGATTCCATTCCATTCCATTCCATTTCATTCCATTCCAATCCATTCCATTCTACTCGGGTTGATTCCATTCCATTCCATTCCATTCCATTCCCTTCCATTCCATTCCATTCGGTTCCATTCGATTCCATTCGATTCCATTCCATTTCACTCCATTCCATTCCATTCCGTTAAGTTCCGTTCTGTTCCGTTCCGTTCCGTTCTATTCGGGATGATTCCATTCTATTCCACTCCATTCCATTCGATTCCATTCGATTCCATTCCATTCCATTCCATTCCATTCCATTCCATTCCCTTCCATTCTATTCTATTGAATTCCATTGCATTCCATTCCATTCCATTCCTATCCATTCCATTCTACTCGGGTTGATTCCATTCCTTTCCATTCCATTTCATTCCATTCCATTCCATTCCGCTCTACTCGGGTTCATTCCATTCCATTCCATTCCATTTGATTGCATTCGATTCCATTCCATTCCTTTCCGTTCTACTCGGGTCCATTCCATTCCATTCCATTCCATTCCATTCCATTCCATTCCAGTCCATTCCATTCGATTCCATTCCATTCCATTCCATTCCATTGCATTCCATTCCATTCCATTCCATTCCATTCCATTCCATTCCATTCCATTCCATTCCCTTCCATTCCGTTCCATTCGGTTCCATTCGATTCCATTTGATTCCATTCCATTTCAATCCATTCCATTCCGTTCCGTTCCGTTCCGTTTCTTTCCGTTCAGTTCTATTCGGGTTGATTCCATTCTATTCCACTCCATTCCATTCGATTCCATTCGATTCCATTCCATTCCATTCCATTCCATTCTATTCTATTGAATTCCATTCCATTCCATTCCATTAAATTCTTATCCATTTCATTCTACTCGGGTTGATTCCAATCCATTCCATTCCATTCCATTCCATTCCATTCCATTCCATTCCATTCCATTCCATTCCATTCCATTCCATTCCATTCCATTCCATTCCATTCCATTCCATTCGATTCCATTCCATTCCATTCCATTCCATTCCATTCCATTCCATTCCATTCCAATCCATTCCATTCTACTCGGGTTGATTCCATTCCATTCCATTCCATTCCTTTCCATTGCCTTCCATTCCATTCCATTCGGTTCCATTCGATTCCATTCGATTCCATTCTATTCCACTCCATTCAATTCTATTCCATTCGATTCCATTCGATTCCATTCCGTTCCATTCCATTCCATTCCATTTCATTCTATTTCATTGAATTTCATTCCATTCCATTCCATTCCATTCCAATCCATTCCATTCTACTCGGGTTGATTCCATTCCATTCCATTCCATTCCATTCCGTTCCATTCAACCTGGGTTGATTCCATTCCATTCCATTCCATTCCATTCCATTCCATTCCATTCCATTCGATTCCATTCCATTCCATTCCACTCAATTCCATTCCATTCCATTCCATTCGATTCCATTCGATTGCATTCGATTCCATTCCATTCCATTCCATTCGATTCCATTCGATTGCATTCGATTCCATTCCATTCCATTCCATTCCATTGCATTCCACTCCATTCCATTCCATTCCATTCCATTCCATTCCATTCTATTCCATTCGATTCCATTCCATTCCATTCCATTCCATTCCATTCCATTCCATTCCATTCCATTCCATTCCATTCCGTTCTACTCGGGTTCATTCCATTTCATTCCATTCCATTCCATTCTATTCCATTGAATTCCATTCCATTCCATTCCATTCCATTCCATTCCATTCCATTCCATTCCATTCCATTCCATTCCATTCCATTCCAATCCATTCTATTCTACTCGGGTTGATTCCATTCCATTCCATTCCATTCCTTTCCATTGCCTTCCATTCCATTCCATTCGGTTCCATTCGATTCCATTCGATTCCATTCTATTCCACTCCATTCAATTCTATTCCATTCGATTCCATTCGATTCCATTCCATTCCATTCCATTTGATTCTATTTCATTGAATTTCATTCCATTCCATTCCATTCCTTTCCAATCCATTCCATTCTACTCGGGTTGATTCCATTCCATTCCATTCCATTCCATTCGATTCCATTCCATTCCATTCGATTCCATTCGATTCCATTCGATTCCATTCCATTCCATTCCATTCCATTCCATTCCATTCCATTCCATTCGATTCCATTCCATTCAATTCCATTCCATTCCATTCCATTCCATTCCATTCCATTCCATTCCATTCCATTCCGTTCTACTCGGGTTCATTCCATTCCATTCCATTCCATTCCATTCTATTGCATTCCATTCCCTTCCATTCTATTCTATTGAATTCCATTCCATTCCATTCCATTCCATTCCATTCCATTCCATTCCATTCCTATCCATTCCATTCTACTCGGGTTGATTCCATTCCATTCCATTCCATTCCATTCCATTCCATTCCATTCCATTCCATTCCATTCCATTCCATTCCGTTCTACTCGGGTTCATTCCATTCCATTCCATTCCATTCCGTTCTACTCGGGTTCATTCCATTCAATTCCATTCCATTCCATTCCATTCCATTCCATTCCATTCCGTTCTACTCGGGTCCTTTCCATTCCATTCCATTCCATTCGATTCCCTTCCATTCCATTCGATTCCATTCCATTCCATTCCAATCCATTCCATTCTACTCGGGTTGATTCCATTCCATTGCATTCCATTCCATTCCATTCCATTGCATTCCATTCCATTCCATTCCTTTCTACTCGGGTTGATTCCATTCTATTCCATTCCATTCCATTCGATTCCATTCGATTCCATTCCATTCCATTCCATTTCATTGCATTCCATTCCATTCCATTCGTTTCAATTCGATTCCATTCGATTCCATTCCATTCCATTCCATTCCATTCCATTCCGTTCTACTCGGGTTCATTCCATTCCATTGCATTCCATTCTATTGTATTGCATTGAATTCCATTCCATTCCATTCAATTCCATTCCATTCCTTTCCATTCCATTCCATTCCATTCCATTCCATTCCATTCCATTCCATTTCATTCCATTCCAGTCCATTCCAATCCATTCCATTCCATTCCATTCCTTTCCATTCCGTTCTACTCGGGTTGATTCCATTCCATTCCATTCCATTCCACTGAATTCCATTCCATTCCATTCCAATCCATTCCATTCCATTCCATTCCATTCCATTCCGTTCAACTCGGGTTGATTCCATTCCATTCCATTCCATTCCATTCCATTCCATTCCATTCCATTCCAATCCATTCCATTCTACTCGGGTTGATTCCATTCCATTCCATTCCATTCCATTCCATTCCATTCCACTCCATTCCATTCCCTTGCATTCCGTTCCATTCGGTTCCATTCGATTCCATTCGATTCCATTCCATTTCAATCCATTCCATTCCGTTCTGTTCCATTCTGTTCCTTTCCGTTCCTTTCTATTCGGGTTGATTCCATTCTATTCCAATCCATTCCATTCGATTCCATTCGATTCCATTCGATTCCATTCCATTCCATTGCATTCCATTCCATTCCATTCCATTCCATTCCATTCTATTCTATTGATTTCCATTCCATTCCATTCCATTAAATTCCTATCCACTTCATTCTACTCGGGTTGATTCCAATCCATTCCATTCCATTCCATTCCATTCCATTCCATTCCATTCCATTCCATTCCATTCCATTCCATTCGATTCCATTCCATTCCATTCCATTCCATTCCATTCCATTCCAATCCATTCCATTCTACTCGGGTTGATTCCATTCCATTCCATTCCATTCCTTTCCATTGCCTTCCATTCCATTCCATTCCATTCCATTCCAATCCATTCCATTCTACTCGGGTTGATTCCATTCCATTCCATTCCATTCCATTCCTTTCCATTGCCTTCCATTCCATTCCATTCGGTTCCATTCGATTCCATTCGATTCCATTCTATTCCACTCCATTCAATTCTATTCCATTCGATTCCATTCGATTCCATTCCGTTCCATTCCATTCCGTTCCATATCATTCTATTTCATTGAATTTCATTCCATTCCATTCCATTCCATTCCAATCCATTCCATTCTACTCGGGTTGATTCCATTCCATTCCATTCCAATCCA
This sequence comes from Gorilla gorilla gorilla, assembly GCF_029281585.2. Classification (NCBI taxonomy): domain Eukaryota; kingdom Metazoa; phylum Chordata; class Mammalia; order Primates; family Hominidae; genus Gorilla; species Gorilla gorilla. The sequence continues at coordinate 15,687,198 of NC_073241.2, forward strand.
TTCCATTCCGTTCCATTCTACTCGGGTTGATTCCATTCCATTCCATTCCATTCCATTCCATTCCATTCCATTCCATTCCAATCCATTCCATTCGATTCCATTCCATTCCATTCCACTCCATTCCATTCCATTCCATTCCATTCCATTCCATTCCATTCCATTCGATTCCATTCGATTTCATTCGATTCCATTCCATTCCATTCCATTCCATTCCATTCCATTCCATTCCATTCCTTTCCATTCCATTCCATTCTATTCCATTCGATTCCATTCCATTCCATTCCATTCGATTCCATTCGATTCCATTCCATTCCATTCCATTCCATTCCGTTCTACTCGGGTTCATTCCATTGCATTCCATTCCATTCCATTCTATTCCATTGAATTTCATTCCATTCCATTCCATTCAATTCCATTCCATTCCATTCCATTCCATTCCGTTCCATTCTACTGGGGTTGATTCCATTCCATTCCATTCCATTCCATTCCATTCCATTCCATTCCATTCCATTCCATTCCATTCGATTCCATTCGATTCCATTCCATTCCATTCCATTTCATTCCATTCCAATCCATTCCATTCTACTCGGGTTGATTCCATTCCATTCCATTCCATTCCATTCCCTTCCATTCCATTCCATTCGGTTCCATTCGATTCCATTCGATTCCATTCCATTTCACTCCATTCCATTCCATTCAGTTAAGTTCCGTTCTGTTCCGTTCCGTTCCGTTCTATTCGGGATGATTCCATTCTATTCCACTCCATTCCATTCGATTCCATTCGATTCCATTCCATTCCATTCCATTCCATTCCATTCCCTTCCATTCTATTCTATTGAATTCCATTGCATTCCATTCCATTCCATTCCTATCCATTCCATTCTACTCGGGTTGATTCCATTCCTTTCCATTCCATTTCATTCCATTCCATTCCATTCCGCTCTACTCGGGTTCATTCCATTCCATTCCATTCCATTTGATTGCATTCGATTCCATTCCATTCCTTTCCGTTCTACTCGGGTCCATTCCATTCCATTCCATTCCATTCCATTCCATTCCATTCCAGTCCATTCCATTCGATTCCATTCCATTCCATTCCATTCCATTCCATTCCATTCCCTTCCATTCCGTTCCATTCGGTTCCATTCGATTCCATTTGATTCCATTCCATTTCAATCCATTCCATTCCGTTCCGTTCCGTTCCGTTTCTTTCCGTTCAGTTCTATTCGGGTTGATTCCATTCTATTCCACTCCATTCCATTCGATTCCATTCGATTCCATTCCATTCCATTCCATTCCATTCTATTCTATTGAATTCCATTCCATTCCATTCCATTAAATTCTTATCCATTTCATTCTACTCGGGTTGATTCCAATCCATTCCATTCCATTCCATTCCATTCCATTCCATTCCATTCCATTCCATTCCATTCCATTCGATTCCATTCCATTCCATTCCATTCCATTCCATTCCATTCCATTCCATTCCAATCCATTCCATTCTACTCGGGTTGATTCCATTCCATTCCATTCCATTCCTTTCCATTGCCTTCCATTCCATTCCATTCGGTTCCATTCGATTCCATTCGATTCCATTCTATTCCACTCCATTCAATTCTATTCCATTCGATTCCATTCGATTCCATTCCGTTCCATTCCATTCCATTCCATTTCATTCTATTTCATTGAATTTCATTCCATTCCATTCCATTCCATTCCAATCCATTCCATTCTACTCGGGTTGATTCCATTCCATTCCATTCCATTCCATTCCGTTCCATTCAACCCGGGTTGATTCCATTCCATTCCATTCCATTCCATTCCATTCCATTCCATTCCATTCCATTCCATTCGATTCCATTCCATTCCATTCCACTCAATTCCATTCCATTCCATTCCATTCGATTCCATTCGATTGCATTCGATTCCATTCCATTCCATTCCATTCGATTCCATTCGATTCCATTCGATTCCATTCCATTCCATTCCATTCCATTGCATTCCACTCCATTCCATTCCATTCCATTCCATTCCATTCTATTCCATTCGATTCCATTCCATTCCATTCCATTCCATTCCATTCCATTCCATTCCATTCCATTCTATTCCATTCCATTCCATTCCGTTCTACTCGGGTTCATTCCATTTCATTCCATTCCATTCCATTCTATTCCATTGAATTCCATTCCATTCCATTCCATTCCATTCCATTCCATTCCATTCCATTCCATTCCATTCCATTCCATTCGATTCCATTCCATTCCAATCCATTCTATTCTACTCGGGTTGATTCCATTCCATTCCATTCCATTCCTTTCCATTGCCTTCCATTCCATTCCATTCGGTTCCATTCGATTCCATTCGATTCCATTCTATTCCACTCCATTCAATTCTATTCCATTCGATTCCATTCGATTCCATTCCATTCCATTCCATTTGATTCTATTTCATTGAATTTCATTCCATTCCATTCCATTCCTTTCCAATCCATTCCATTCTACTCGGGTTGATTCCATTCCATTCCATTCCATTCCATTCGATTCCATTCCATTCCATTCGATTCCATTCGATTCCATTCGATTCCATTCCATTCCATTCCATTCCATTCCATTCCATTCCATTCCATTCCATTCCATTCCATTCAATTCCATTCCATTCCATTCCATTCCATTCCATTCCATTCCATTCCATTCCATTCCATTCCGTTCTACTCGGGTTCATTCCATTCCATTCCATTCCATTCCATTCTATTGCATTCCATTCCCTTCCATTCTATTCTATTGAATTCCATTCCATTCCATTCCATTCCATTCCATTCCATTCCATTCCATTCCATTCCATTCCATTCCTATCCATTCCATTCTACTCGGGTTGATTCCATTCCATTCCATTCCATTCCATTCCATTCCATTCCATTCCATTCCATTCCATTCCATTCCATTCCGTTCTACTCGGGTTCATTCCATTCCATTCCATTCCATTCCGTTCTACTCGGGTTCATTCCATTCAATTCCATTCCATTCCATTCCATTCCATTCCATTCCATTCCGTTCTACTCGGGTCCTTTCCATTCCATTCCATTCCATTCGATTCCCTTCCATTCCATTCGATTCCATTCCATTCCATTCCAATCCATTCCATTCTACTCGGGTTGATTCCATTCCATTGCATTCCATTCCATTCCATTCCATTGCATTCCATTCCATTCCATTCCTTTCTACTCGGGTTGATTCCATTCTATTCCATTCCATTCCATTCGATTCCATTCGATTCCATTCCATTCCATTCCATTTCATTGCATTCCATTCCATTCCATTCGTTTCAATTCGATTCCATTCGATTCCATTCCATTCCATTCCATTCCGTTCTACTCGGGTTCATTCCATTCCATTGCATTCCATTCTATTGTATTGCATTGAATTCCATTCCATTCCATTCAATTCCATTCCATTCCTTTCCATTCCATTCCATTCCATTCCATTCCATTCCATTCCATTCCATTTCATTCCATTCCAGTCCATTCCAATCCATTCCATTCCATTCCATTCCTTTCCATTCCGTTCTACTCGGGTTGACTCCATTCCATTCCATTCCATTCCACTGAATTCCATTCCATTCCATTCCAATCCATTCCATTCCATTCCATTCCATTCCATTCCGTTCAACTCGGGTTGATTCCATTCCATTCCATTCCATTCCATTCCATTCCATTCCATTCCATTCCAATCCATTCCATTCTACTCGGGTTGATTCCATTCCATTCCATTCCATTCCATTCCATTCCATTCCATTCCATTCCCTTGCATTCCGTTCCATTCGGTTCCATTCGATTCCATTCGATTCCATTCCATTTCAATCCATTCCATTCCGTTCTGTTCCATTCTGTTCCTTTCCGTTCCTTTCTATTCGGGTTGATTCCATTCTATTCCAATCCATTCCATTCGATTCCATTCGATTCCATTCGATTCCATTCCATTCCATTGCATTCCATTCCATTCCATTCCATTCCATTCTATTCTATTGATTTCCATTCCATTCCATTCCATTAAATTCCTATCCACTTCATTCTACTCGGGTTGATTCCAATCCATTCCATTCCATTCCATTCCATTCCATTCCATTCCATTCCATTCCATTCCATTCCATTCCATTCCATTCCATTCCATTCAATTCCATTCCATTCCATTCCATTCCAATCCATTCCATTCTACTCGGGTTGATTCCATTCCATTCCATTCCATTCCTTTCCATTGCCTTCCATTCCATTCCATTCCATTCCATTCCAATCCACTCCATTCTACTCGGGTTGATTCCATTCCATTCCATTCCATTCCATTCCTTTCCATTGCCTTCCATTCCATTCCATTCGGTTCCATTCGATTCCATTCGATTCCATTCTATTCCACTCCATTCAATTCTATTCCATTCGATTCCATTCGATTCCATTCCGTTCCATTCCATTCCGTTCCATATCATTCTATTTCATTGAATTTCATTCCATTCCATTCCATTCCATTCCAATCCATTCCATTCTACTCGGGTTGATTCCATTCCATTCCATTCCAATCCATTCCATTCCGTTCCATTCTACTCGGGTTGATTCCATTCCATTCCATTCCATTCCACTCCATTCCATTCCATTCCATTCCATTCCATTCCATTCCATTCGATTCCATTCGATTTCATTCGATTCCATTCTATTCCATTCCATTCCATTCCATTCCATTCCATTCCATTCCATTCCTTTCCATTCCATTCCATTCTATTCCATTCGATTCCATTCCATTCCATTCCATTCGATTCCATTCGATTCCATTCCATTCCATTCCATTCCATTCCATTCCATTCCATTCCATTCCATTCCGTTCTACTCGGGTTCATTCCATTGCATTCCATTCCATTCCATTCTATTCCATTGAATTTCATTCCATTCCATTCCATTCCATTCCATTCCATTCCGTTCCATTCTACTGGGGTTGATTCCATTCCATTCCATTCCATTCCATTCCATTCCATTCCATTCCATTCCATTCCATTCGATTCCATTCGATTCCATTCCATTCCATTCCATTTCATTCCATTCCAATCCATTCCATTCTACTCGGGTTGATTCCATTCCATTCCATTCCATTCCATTCCCTTCCATTCCATTCCATTCGGTTCCATTCGATTCCATTCGATTCCATTCCATTTCACTCCATTCCATTCCATTCCGTTAAGTTCCGTTCTGTTCCGTTCCGTTCCGTTCTATTCGGGATGATTCCATTCTATTCCACTCCATTCCATTCGATTCCATTCGATTCCATTCCATTCCATTCCATTCCATTCCATTCCATTCCCTTCCATTCTATTCTATTGAATTCCATTGCATTCCATTCCATTCCATTCCTATCCATTCCATTCTACTCGGTTTGATTCCATTCCTTTCCATTCCATTTCATTCCATTCCATTCCATTCCGCTCTACTCGGGTTCATTCTATTCCATTCCATTCCATTTGATTGCATTCGATTCCATTCCATTCCTTTCCGTTCTACTCGGGTCCATTCCATTCCATTCCATTCCATTCCATTCCATTCCATTCCAGTCCATTCCATTCGATTCCATTCCATTCCATTCCATTCCATTGCATTCCATTCCATTCCATTCCATTCCATTCCATTCCATTCCATTCCATTCCATTCCATTCCATTCCCTTCCATTCCGTTCCATTCGGTTCCATTCGATTCCATTTGATTCCATTCCATTTCAATCCATTCCATTCCGTTCCGTTCCGTTCCGTTTCTTTCCGTTCAGTTCTATTCGGGTTGATTCCATTCTATTCCTCTCCATTCCATTCGATTCCATTCGATTCCATTCCATTCCATTCCATTCCATTCTATTCTATTGAATTCCATTCCATTCCATTCCATTAAATTCTTATCCATTTCATTCTACTCGGGTTGATTCCAATCCATTCCATTCCATTCCATTCCATTCCATTCCATTCCATTCCATTCCATTCCATTCCATTCCATTCCATTCGATTCCATTCCATTCCATTCCATTCCATTCCATTCCATTCCATTCCAATCCATTCCATTCTACTCGGGTTGATTCCATTCCATTCCATTCCATTCCTTTCCATTGCCTTCCATTCCATTCCATTCGGTTCCATTCGATTCCATTCGATTCCATTCTATTCCACTCCATTCAATTCTATTCCATTCGATTCCATTCGATTCCATTCCGTTCCATTCCATTCCATTCCATTTCATTCTATTTCATTGAATTTCATTCCATTCCATTCCATTCCATTCCAATCCATTCCATTCTACTCGGGTTGATTCCATTCCATTCCATTCCATTCCATTCCGTTCCATTCAACCCGGGTTGATTCCATTCCATTCCATTCCATTCCATTCCATTCCATTCCATTCCATTCCATTCCATTCGATTCCATTCCATTCCATTCCACTCAATTCCATTCCATTCCATTCCATTCGATTCCATTCGATTGCATTCGATTCCATTCCATTCCATTCCATTCGATTCCATTCGATTGCATTCGATTCCATTCCATTCCATTCCATTCCATTGCATTCCATTCCATTCCATTCCATTCCATTCCATTCCATTCTATTCCATTCGATTCCATTCCATTCCATTCCATTCCATTCCATTCCATTCCATTCTATTCCATTCCATTCCATTCCGTTCTACTCGGGTTCATTCCATTTCATTCCATTCCATTCCATTCTATTCCATTGAATTCCATTCCATTCCATTCCATTCCATTCCATTCCATTCCATTCCATTCCATTCCATTCCATTCTACTGGGGTTGATTCCATTCCATTCCATTCCATTCCAATCCATTCCATTCCATTCCATTCCATTCCATTCCATTCCATTCCATTCGATTCCATTCCATTCCATTCCATTCCATTCCATTCCATTCCAATCCATTCCATTCTACTCGGGTTGATTCCATTCCATTCCATTCCATTCCATTCCATTCCCTTCCATTCCATTCCATTCGGTTCCATTCGATTCCATTCGATTCCATTCCATTTCACTCCATTCCATTCCATTCCGTTAAGTTCCGTTCTGTTCCGTTCCGTTCCGTTCTATTCGGGTTGATTCCATTCTATTCCACTCCATTCCATTCGATTCCATTCGATTCCATTCCATTCCATTCCATTGCATTCCATTCCATTCCATTCCTATCCATTCCATTCTACTCGGGTTGATTCCATTCTATTCCATTCCATTCCATTCCATTCCATTCCATTCCATTCCCTTTCATTCCATTCCATTCCATTCCATTCCATTCCATTCCATTCCATTCCATTCCGTTCTACTCGGGTCCTTTCCATTCCATTCCATTCCATTCGATTCCCTTCCATTCCATTCGATTCCATTCCATTCCATTCCAATCCATTCCATTCTACTCGGGTTGATTCCATTCCATTGCATTCCATTCCATTCCATTCCATTGCATTCCATTCCATTCCATTCCTTTCTACTCGGGTTGATTCCATTCTATTCCATTCCATTCCATTCGATTCCATTCGATTCCATTCCATTCCATTCCATTTCATTGCATTCCATTCTATTCCATTCCATTCCATTCCATTCCATTCCATTCCATTCCATTCCATTCCATTCCATTCCATTCCTTTCTACTCGGGTTGATTCCATTCTATTCCATTCCATTCCATTCGTTTCCATTCGATTCCATTCGATTCCATTCCATTCCATTCCATTCCATTCCATTCCGTTCTACTCGGGTTCATTCCATTCCATTGCATTCCATTCTATTGTATTGCATTGAATTCCATTCCATTCCATTCAATTCCATTCCATTCCTTTCCATTCCATTCCATTCCATTCCATTCCATTCCATTCCATTCCATTCCATTCCATTCCATTCCTTTCCATTCCGTTCTACTCGGGTTGATTCCATTCCATTCCATTCCATTCCACTGAATTCCATTCCATTCCATTCCAATCCATTCCATTCCATTCCATTCCATTCCATTCCGTTCAACTCGAGTTGATTCCATTCCATTCCATTCCATTCCATTCCATTCCATTCCACTCCATTCCATTCTACTCGGGTTGATTCCATTCCATTCCATTCCATTCCATTCCATTCCATTCCATTCCATTCCACTCCGTTCCATTCGGTTCCATTCGATTCCATTCGATTCCATTCCATTTCAATCCATTCCATTCCGTTCTGTTCCGTTCTGTTCCTTTCCGTTCCTTTCTATTCGGGTTGATTCCATTCTATTCCACTCCATTCCATTCGATTCCATTCGATTCCATTCGATTCCATTCCATTCCATTCCATTCCATTCCATTCCATTCCATTCCATTCTATTCTATTGATTTCCATTCCATTCCATTCCATTAAATTCCTATCCACTTCATTCTACTCGGGTTGATTCCAATCCATTCCATTCCATTCCATTCCATTCCATTCCATTCCATTCCATTCCATTCCATTCGATTCCATTCCATTCCATTCCATTCCATTCCATTCCAATCCATTCCATTCTACTCGGGTTGATTCCATTCCATTCCATTCCATTCCTTTCCATTGCCTTCCATTCCATTCCATTCCATTCCATTCCAATCCATTCCATTCTACTCGGGTTGATTCCATTTCATTCCATTCCATTCCTTTCCATTGCCTTCCATTCCATTCCATTCGGTTCCATTCGATTCCATTCGATTCCATTCTATTCCACTCCATTCAATTCTATTCCATTCGATTCCATTCGATTCCATTCCGTTCCATTCCATTCCGTTCCATATCATTCTATTTCATTGAATTTCATTCCATTCCATTCCATTCCATTCCAATCCATTCCATTCCGTTCCATTCTACTCGGGTTGATTCCATTCCATTCCATTCCATTCCATTCCATTCCATTCCATTCCATTCCAATCCATTCCATTCGATTCCATTCCATTCCATTCCACTCCATTCCATTCCATTCCATTCCATTCCATTCCATTCCATTCCATTCGATTCCATTCGATTTCATTCGATTCCATTCCATTCCATTCCATTCCATTCCATTCCATTCCATTCCATTCCATTCCTTTCCATTCCATTCCATTCTATTCCATTCGATTCCATTCCATTCCATTCCATTCGATTCCATTCGATTCCATTCCATTCCATTCCATTCCATTCCATTCCATTCCATTCCATTCCGTTCTACTCGGGTTCATTCCATTGCATTCCATTCCATTCCATTCTATTCCATTGAATTTCATTCCATTCCATTCCATTCCATTCCATTCCATTCCATTCCGTTCCATTCTACTGGGGTTGATTCCATTCCATTCCATTCCATTCCATTCCATTCCATTCCATTCCATTCCATTCCATTCCATTCCATTCGATTCCATTCGATTCCATTCCATTCCATTCCATTTCATTCCATTCCAATCCATTTCATTCTACTCGGGTTGATTCCAATCCATTCCATTCCATTCCATTCCAATCCATTCCATTCCATTCCATTCCATTCCATTCGATTCCATTCGATTCCATTCCATTCCATTCCATTCCATTCCATTCCATTCCATTCCATTCCTTTCCATTGCCTTCCATTCCATTCCATTCGGTTCCATTCGATTCCGTTCGATTCCATTCTATTCCACTCCTTTCAATTCTATTCCATTCGATTCCATTCGATTCCATTCCGTTCCATTCCATTCCATTCCATTTCATTCTATTTCATTGAATTTCATTCCATTCCATTCCGTTCCATTCCAATCCATTCCATTCTACTCGGGTTGATTCCATTCCATTCCATTCCATTCCATTCCGTTCCATTCCATTCCATTTCATTCCAGTCCATTCCATTCGATTCCATTCAATTCCATTCCATTTCACTGCATTCCATTCCATTCCATTCCATTTTATTCCATTCCATTCCTTTCCATTCCACTCCATTCCATTCCATTCCATTCCATTCCATTCCTTTCTACTCGGGTTGATTCCATTCTGTTCCATTCCATTCCATTCCATTCCTTTCGATTCCATTTGATTCCATTCCATTCCATTCCATTCCATTCCATTCTACTCAGGTTCATAACATTCCATTGCATTCCATTCTATTGTATTCCATTGAATTCCATTCCATTCCATTCCATTCCATTCCTTTCCATTCCATTCCATTCCATTCCATTCCATTCCATTCCATTCCATTCCATTCCATTCCATTCCATTCCGTTCTACTCGGTTTGATTCCATTCCATTCCATTTTCATTCCATTGAATTCCATTCCATTCCATTCCATTCCAATCCATTCCATTCCATTCCATTCCATTCCATTCCATTCCGTTCAACTCGGGTTGATTCCATTCTATTCCACTCCATTCCATTCTATTCCATTCAATTCCACTCGATTCCATTCCATTCCATTCCATTCCATTCCATTCCATTTCAATCCATTCCATTCTACTCGGGTTGATTCCATTCCATTCCATTCAATTCCATTCCATTCCATTCCATTCCATTCCATTCCATTCCATTCCATTCCCTTCCATTCCGTTCCATTCGGTTCCATTCGATTCCATTCGATTCCATTCCATTTCAATCCATTCCATTCCGTTCCGTTCCATTCCGTTCCTTTCCGTTCCGTTATATTCGGGTTGATTCCATTCTATTCCACTCCATTCCATTCGATTCCATTCGATTCCATTCGATTCCATTCCATTCCATTCCATTCCATTCCATTCCATTCCATTCTATTCTATTGAATTCCATTCCATTCCATTCCATTCAATTCCTATCCATTCCATTCTACTCGGGTTGATTCCATTCCATTCCATTCCATTCCATTCCATTCCATTCCATTCCAATCCATTCCATTCCATTCGATTCCATTCCATTCCATTCCAGTCCATTCCAATCCATTCCATTCCATTCCATTCCATTCCTTTCCATTGCCTTCCATTCCATTCCATTCGGTTCCATTCGATTCCATTCGATTCCATTCTATTCCACTCCATTCAATTCTATTCCATTCGATTCCATTCGATTCCATTCCATTCCATTCCATTTGATTCTATTTCATTGAATTTCATTCCATTCCATTCCATTCCTTTCCAATCCATTCCATTCTACTCGGGTTGATTCCATTCCATTCCATTCCATTCCATTCGATTCCATTCCATACCATTCGATTCCATTCGATTCCATTCGATTCCATTCCATTCCATTCCATTCCATTCCATTCCATTCCATTCCATTCGATTCCATTCCATTCAATTCCATTCCATTCCATTCCATTCCATTCCATTCCATTCCATTCCATTCCGTTCTTCTCGGGTTCATTCCATTCCATTCCATTCCATTCTATTGCTTTCCATTCCCTTCCATTCTATTCTATTGAATTCCATTCCATTCCATTCCATTCCATTCCATTCCATTCCATTCCATTCCATTCCTATCCATTCCATTCTACTCGGGTTGATTCCATTCCATTCCATTCCATTCCATTCCATTCCATTCCATTCCATTCCATTCCATTCCATTCCGTTCTACTCGGGTTCATTCCATTCCATTCCATTCCATTCCCTTCTACTCGGGTTCATTCCATTCAATTCCATTCCATTCCATTCCATTCCATTCCATTCCATTCCATTCCGTTCTACTCGGGTCCTTTCCATTCCATTCCATTCCATTCGATTCCCTTCCATTCCATTCGATTCCATTCCATTCCATTCCAATCCATTCCATTCTACTCGGGTTGATTCCATTCCATTGCATTCCATTCCATTCCATTCCATTGCATTCCATTCCATTCCATTCCTTTCTACTCGGGTTGATTCCATTCTATTCCATTCCATTCCATTCGATTCCATTCGATTCCATTCCATTCCATTCCATTTCATTGCATTCCATTCCATTCCATTCGTTTCCATTCGATTCCATTCGATTCCATTCCATTCCATTCCATTCCATTCCATTCCGTTCTACTCGGGTTCATTCCATTCCATTGCATTCCATTCTATTGTATTGCATTGAATTCCATTCCATTCCATTCAATTCCATTCCATTCCTTTCCATTCCATTCCATTCCATTCCATTCCATTCCATTCCATTCCATTTCATTCCATTCCAGTCCTTTCCAATCCATTCCATTCCATTCCATTCCTTTCCATTCCGTTCTACTCGGGTTGATTCCATTCCATTCCATTCCATTCCACTGAATTCCATTCCATTCCATTCCAATCCATTCCATTCCATTCCATTCCATTCCATTCCATTCCGTTCAACTCGGGTTGATTCCATTCCATTCCATTCCATTCCATTCCATTCCATTCCATTCCATTCCATTCCATTCCAATCCATTCCATTCTAATCGGGTTGATTCCATTCCATTCCATTCCATTCCATTCCATTCCATTCAATTCCATTCCATTCCCTTGCATTCCGTTCCATTCGGTTCCATTCGATTCCATTCGATTCCATTCCATTTCAATCCATTCCATTCCGTTCTGTTCCATTCTGTTCCTTTCCGTTCCTTTCTATTCGGGTTGATTCCATTCTATTCCACTCCATTCCATTCGATTCCATTCGATTCCATTCGATTCCATTCCATTCCATTGCATTCCATTCCATTCCATTCCATTCCATTCTATTCTATTGATTTCCATTCCATTCCATTCCATTAAATTCCTATCCACTTCATTCTACTCGGGTTGATTCCAATCCATTCCATTCCATTCCGTTCCATTCCATTCCATTCCATTCCATTCCATTCCATTCCATTCCATTCGATACCATTCCATTCCATTCCACTCCATTCCATTCCATTCCATTCCAATCCATTCCATTCTAATCGGGTTGATTCCATTCCATTCCATTCCATTCCTTTCCATTGCCTTCCATTCCATTCCATTCCATTCCATTCCAATCCATTCCATTCTACTCGGGTTGATTCCATTCCATTCCATTCCATTCCATTCCTTTCCATTGCCTTCCATTCCATTCCATTCGGTTCCATTCGATTCCATTCGATTCCATTCTATTCCACTCCATTCAATTCTATTCCATTCGATTCCATTCGATTCCATTCCGTTCCATTCCATTCCGTTCCATATCATTCTATTTCATTGAATTTCATTCCATTCCATTCCATTCCATTCCAATCCATTCCATTCTACTCGGGTTGATTCCATTCCATTCCATTCCAATCCATTCCATTCCGTTCCATTCTACTCGGGTTGATTCCATTCCATTCCATTCCATTCCATTCCATTCCATTCCATTCCATTCCAATCCATTCCATTCGATTCCATTCCATTCCATTCCACTCCATTCCATTCCATTCCATTCCATTCCATTCCATTCCATTCGATTCCATTCGATTTCATTCGATTCCATTCCATTCCATTCCATTCCATTCCATTCCATTCCATTCCTTTCCATTCCATTCCATTCTATTCCATTCGATTCCATTCCATTCCATTCCATTCGATTCCATTCGATTCCATTCCATTCCATTCCATTCCATTCCATTCCATTCCATTCCATTCCATTCCGTTCTACTCGGGTTCATTCCATTGCATTCTATTCCATTCCATTCTATTCCATTGAATTTCATTCCATTCCATTCCATTCCATTCCATTCCATTCCGTTCCATTCTACTGGGGTTGATTCCATTCCATTCCATTCCATTCCATTCCATTCCATTCCATTCCATTCCATTCCATTCCATTCCTTTCGATTCCATTCGATTCCATTCCATTCCATTCCATTTCATTCCATTCCAATCCATTCCATTCTACTCGGGTTGATTCCATTCCATTCCATTCCATTCCATTCCCTTCCATTCCATTCCATTCGGTTCCATTCGATTCCATTCGATTCCATTCCATTTCACTCCATTCCATTCCATTCCGTTAAGTTCCGTTCTGTTCCGTTCCGTTCCGTTCTATTCGGGATGATTCCATTCTATTCCACTCCATTCCATTCGATTCCATTCGATTCCATTCCATTCCATTCCATTCCATTCCATTCCATTCCCTTCCATTCTATTCTATTGAATTCCATTGCATTCCATTCCATTCCATTCCTATCCATTCCATTCTACTCGGGTTGATTCCATTCCTTTCCATTCCATTTCATTCCATTCCATTCCATTCCGCTCTACTCGGGTTCATTCCATTCCATTCCATTCCATTTGATTGCATTCGATTCCATTCCATTCCTTTCCGTTCTACTCGGGTCCATTCCATTCCATTCCATTCCATTCCATTCCATTCCATTCCACTCCATTCCATTCGATTCCATTCCATTCCATTCCATTCCATTGCATTCCATTCCATTCCATTCCATTCCATTCCATTCCATTCCCTTCCATTCCGTTCCATTCGGTTCCATTCGATTCCATTTGATTCCATTCCATTTCAATCCATTCCATTCCTTTCCGTTCCGTTCCGTTTCTTTCCGTTCAGTTCTATTCGGGTTGATTCCATTCTATTCCACTCCATTCCATTCGATTCCATTCGATTCCATTCCATTCCATTCCATTCCATTCTATTCTATTGAATTCCATTCCATTCCATTCCATTAAATTCTTATCCATTTCATTCTACTCGGGTTGATTCCAATCCATTCCATTCCATTCCATTCCATTCCATTCCATTCCATTCCATTCCATTCCATTCCATTCCATTCCATTCCATTCGATTCCATTCCATTCCATTCCATTCCATTCCATTCCATTCCATTCCATTCCATTCCATTCCAATCCATTCCATTCTACTCGGGTTGATTCCATTCCATTCCATTCCATTCCTTTCCATTGCCTTCCATTCCATTCCATTCGGTTCCATTCGATTCCATTCGATTCCATTCTATTCCACTCCATTCAATTCTATTCCATTCGATTCCATTCGATTCCATTCCGTTCCATTCCATTCCATTCCATTTCATTCTATTTCATTGAATTTCATTCCATTCCATTCCATTCCATTCCAATCCATTCCATTCTACTCGGGTTGATTCCATTCCATTCCATTCCATTCCATTCCGTTCCATTCAACCCGGGTTGATTCCATTCCATTCCATTCCATTCCATTCCATTCCATTCCATTCCATTCCATTCCATTCCATTCCATTCCATTCCATTCGATTCCATTCCATTCCATTCCACTCCATTCCATTCCATTCCATTCCATTCGATTCCATTCGATTGCATTCGATTCCATTCCATTCCATTCCATTCGATTCCATTCGATTGCATTCGATTCCATTCCATTCCATTCCATTCCATTGCATTGCATTCCATTCCATTCCATTCCATTCCATTCCATTCCATTCCATTCTATTCCATTCGATTCCATTCCATTCCATTCCATTCCATTCCATTCCGTTCCATTCCATTCCATTCCATTCCATTCCATTCCGTTCTACTCGGGTTCATTCCATTTCATTCCATTCCATTCCATTCTATTCCATTGAATTCCATTCCATTCCATTCCATTCCATTCCATTCCATTCCATTCCATTCCATTCCATTCTACTGGGGTTGATTCCATTCCATTCCATTCCATTCCAATGCATTCCATTCCATTCCATTCCATTCCATTCCATTCCATTCGATTCCATTCCATTCCATTCCATTCCATTCCGTTGAATTCCATTCCATTCCATTCCATTCCAATCCATTCCATTCCATTCCATTCCATTCCAATCCATTCCGTTCAACTCGGGTTGATTCCATTCCATTCCATTCCATTCCATTCCATTCCATTCCATTGAATTCCTTTCGATTCCATTCCATTCGATTCCATTCGATTCCATTCCATTCCATTCCATTCCAATCCATTCCATTCTACTCGGGTTGATTCCATTCCATTCCATTCCATTCCATTCCATTCCATTCCATTCCATTCCATTCCATTCCATTCCCTTCCATTCCGTTCCATTCGGTTCCATTCGATTCCATTCGATTCCATTCCATTTCAATCCATTCCATTCCGTTCCGTTCCGTTCCGTTTCTTTCCGTTCCATTCTATTCGGTTTGATTCCATTCTATTCCACTCCATTCCATTCGATTCCATTCGATTCCATTCGATTCCATTCCATTCCATTCCATTCCATTCCATTCCATTCCATTCCATTCCATTCCATTCCATTCCATTCCATTCCATTCCATTCCATTCCATTCCATTCCATTCCATTCGTTTCCATTCCATTCCATTCCATTCCATTCCATTCCATTCCATTCCATTCCATTCCATTCCATTCCATTCCATTCGATTGCATTGTACTCGGGTTGATTCCATTCCATTCCATTCCATTCCATTCCATTCCATTCCATTCCCTTCTATTCCATGCCATTCGGTTCCATTCGATTCAATTCGATTCCATTCCATGTCACTCCATTCCATTCCATTCCGTTCCGTTCCG
Organism: Gorilla gorilla gorilla; assembly: GCF_029281585.2. Lineage (NCBI taxonomy): Eukaryota > Metazoa > Chordata > Mammalia > Primates > Hominidae > Gorilla > Gorilla gorilla. Next base: position 15,703,629 of record NC_073241.2, read on the forward strand.
TTCCGTTCCGTTCCGTTCTATTCGGTTTGATTCCATTCTATTCCACTCCATTCCATTCGATTCCATTCGATTCCATTCCATTCCATTCCATTCCATTCCCTTCCATTCTATTCTATTGAATTCCATTGCATTCCATTCCATTCCATTCCTATCCATTCCATTCTACTCGGGTTGATTCCATTCCATTCCATTCCATCCCATTCCATTCCATTCCATTCCATTCCATTCCATTCCCTTCCATTCCGTTCTACTCCGGTTCATTCCATTCCATTCCATTCCATTCCAATCCATTCCATTCTACTCGGGTTGATTCCATTCCATTCCATTCCATTCCATTCCAGTCCGTTCCATTCTACTCGGGTTGATTCCATTCCATTCCATTCCATTCCATTACATTCCATTCCATTCCATTCCAATCCATTCGATTGCATTCGATTCCATTCCATTCCATTCCATTCCATTCCATTCCATTCCATTCCTTGCCATTCCATTCCATTCTATTCCATTCGATTCCATTCCATTCCATTCCATTCGATTCCATTCAATTCCATTCCATTCCATTCCATTCCATTCCATTCCATTCCATTCCGTTCTACTCGGGTTCATTCCATTGCATTCCATTCCATTCCATTCTATTCCATTGAATTTCATTCCATTCCATTCCATTCCATTCCATTCCATTCCATTCCATTCCATTCTACTGGGGTTGATTCCATTCCATTCCATTCCATTCCATTCCATTCCATTCCATTCCATTCCATTCCATTCCATTCCATTCCTTTCCATTCCATTCCATTCCATTCGATTCCATTCTTTTCCATTCCATTCCATTCCGTTCCATTCCATTCCATTCCAATCCATTCCATTCTACTCGGGTTGATTCCATTCCATTCCATTCCATTCCATTCCATTCCATTCCCTTCCATTCCATTCCATTCGGTTCCATTCAATTCCATTCGATTCCATTCCATTTCACTCCATTCCATTCCATTCCGTTAAGTTCCGTTCTGTTCCGTTCCGTTCCGTTCTATTCGGGATGATTCCATTCTATTCCACTCCATTCCATTCGATTCCATTCGATTCCATTCCATTCCATTCCATTCCATTCCATTCCATTCCATTCCATTCCATTCCATTCCCTTCCATTCTATTCTACTGAATTCCATTGCATTCCATTCCATTCCATTCCTATCCATTCCATTCTACTCGGGTTGATTCCATTCCTTTCCATTCCATTTCATTCCATTCCATTCCATTCCGCTCTACTCGTGTTCATTCCATTCCATTCCATTCCATTTGATTGCATTCGATTCCATTCCGTTCCTTTCCGTTCTACTCGGGTCCATTCCATTCCATTCCATTCCATTCCATTCCATTCCGTTCTGTTCCATTCGATTCCATTCCATTCCATTGCAATCCATTCCATTCTACTCGGGTTGATTCCATTCCATTCCATTCCATTCCATTCCATTCCATTCCATTCCATTCCATTCCATTTCATTCCAGTCCATTCCATTCGATTCCCTTCCATTCCATTCCATTTCATTGCATTCCATTCCATTCCATTCCATTCCATTCCATTCCATTCCATTCCATTCCATTCCATTCCGTTCCATTCGGTTCCATTCAATTCCATTCGATTCCATTCCATTTCAATCCATTCCATTCCTTTCCGTTCTGTTCCGTTCCTTTCCGTTCCGTTCTATTCGGGTTGATTCCATTCTATTCCACTCCATTCCATTCGATTCCATTCGATTCCATTCGATTCCATTCCATTCCATTCCATTCTATTCTATTGAATTCCATTCCATTCCATTCCATTAAATTCCTATCCATTTCATTCTACTCGGGTTGATTCCAATCCATTCCATTCCATTCCATTCCATTCCATTCCATTCCATTCCATTCCATTCCATTCCATTCCATTCCATTCGATTCCATTCCATTCCATTCCATTCCATTCCATTCCATTCCATTCCAATACATTCCATTCTACTCGGGTTGATTTCTTTCCATTCCATTCCATTCCTTTCCATTGCCTTCCATTCCATTCCATTCGGTTCCATTCGATTCCATTCGATTCCATTCTATTCCACTCCATTCAATTCTATTCCATTCGATTCCATTCGATTCCATTCCGTTCCATTCCATTCCATTCCATTTCATTCTATTTCATTGAATTTCATTCCATTCCATTCCATTCCATTCCATTCCAATCCATTCCATTCTACTCGGGTTGATTCCATTCCATTCCATTCCATTCCATTCCATTCCATTCCATTCCATTCGATTCCATTCGATTCCATTCCATTCCATTCCATTCCATTCCATTCCATTCCATTCCATTCCATTCCATTCCATTCGATTCCATTCCATTCCAATCCATTCCATTCCATTCCATTCCATTCCATTCCATTCCATTCCATTCCGTTCTACTCGGGTTCATTCCATTTCATTCCATTCCATTCCATTCCATTCTATTGCATTGAATTCCATTCCATTCCATTCCATTCCATTCCATTCCATTCCATTCCATTCCATTCCATTCCATTCCATTCCTTTCTACTCGGGTTGATTCCATTCCATTCCATTCCATTCCATTCTATTCCATTGAATTCCATTCCATTCCATACCATTCCATTCCATTGCATTCCATTCCATTCCATTCCATTCCATTCCATTGCATTCCGTTCTACTCGGGTTGATTCCATTCCATTCCATTCCATTCCATTCCATTCCATTCCATTCCATTCCATTCCATTCCATTCCATTCCATTCCATTTCGTTCAACTCGGGTTGATTCCATTCCATTCCATTCAATTCCATTCGATTCCATTCAATTCCATTCGTTTCCATTCCATTCCATTCCGTTCCATTCCATTCCATTCCATTCCAATCCATTCCATTCTACTCGGGTTGATTCCATTCCATTCCATTCCATTCCATTCCATTCCATTCCATTCCATTCCATTCCATTCCATTCGGTTCCATTCGATTCCATTCGATTCCATTCCATTTCACTCCATTCCATTCCGTTCCGTTCCGTTCCGTTCCAGTCCGTTCCGTTCTATTCGGGTTCATTCCATTCTATTCCACTCCATTCCATTCAATTCCATTCGATTCCATTCGATTCCATTCCATTCCATTCCATTCCATTCCATTCCATTCCCTTCCATTCTATTCTATTGAATTCCATTCCATTCCATTCCATTCCATTCCTATCCATTCCATTCTACTCGGGTAGATTCCATTCCGTTCCATTCCATTCCATTCCATTCCATTCCATTCCATTCCATTCCATTCCATTCCATTCCATTCCGTTCTACTCTGGTTCATTCCATTCCATTCCATTCCATCCCATTCCATTTCATTCCATTCCATTCCATTCCGTTCTACTCGGGTCCTTTCCATTCCATTCCATTCCATACGATTCCCTTCAATTCCATTCGATTCCATTCCATTCCATTCCAATCCATTCCATTCTACTCGGGTTGATTCCATTCCATTGCATTCCATTCCATTCCATTCCATTCCATTCCATTCCATTCCATTCCTTTCTACTCGGGTTGATCCCATTCTATTCCATTCCATTCCATTCCATTCGATTCCATTCCATTCCATTCCATTTCATTTCATTCCATTCCATTCCATTCCATTCTATTCCATTCCATTCCATTCCATTCCATTCGATTCCATTCGATTCCATTCGATTCCATTCCATTCCATTCCATTCCATTCCATTCCATTCCGTTCTACTCGTATTCATTCCATTCCATTGCAATCCATTCTATTGTATTCCATTGAATTCCATTCCATTCCAGTCCATTCCATTCCTTTCCATTCCATTCCATTCCATTCCATTCCATTCCATTCCATTCCATTCCATTCCATTCCGTTCTACTCGGGTTGATTCCATTCCATTCCATTCCATTCCACTGAATTCCATTGCATTCCATTCCAATCCATTCCATTCCATTCCATTCCGTTCCATTACGTTCAACTCGGGTTGATTAGATTCCATGCCATTCCATTTCATTGCATTCCATTCCATTCCATTCCATTCCATTCCATTCCATTCCATTCCATTCCATTCCATTCCATTCCGTTCCATTCGGTTCCATTCGATTCCATTCGATTCCATTCCATTTCAATCCATTCCATTCCGTTCCGTTCCGTTCCGTTCCTTTCCGTTCCGTTCTATTCGGGTTGATTCCATTCTATTCCACTCCATTCCATTCGATTCCCTTCGATTCCATTCGATTCCATTCCATTCCATTCCATTCCATTCCATTCCATTCTATTCTATTGAATTCCATTCCATTCCATTCCATTAAATTCCTATCCATTTCATTCTACTCGGGTTGATTCCAATCCATTCCATTCCATTCCATTCCATTCCATTCCATTCCATTCCATTCCATTCCATTCCATTCCATTCCATTCGATTCCATTCCATTCCATTCCATTCCATTCCATTCCAATCCATTCCATTCTACTCGGGTTGATTCCATTCCATTCCATTCCATTCCTTTCCATTGCCTTCCATTCCATTCCATTCGGTTCCATTCGATTCCATTCGATTCCATTCTATTCCACTCCATTCAATTCTATTCCATTCGATTCCATTCGATTCCATTCCGTTCCATTCCATTCCATTCCATTTCATTCTATTTCATTGAATTTCATTCCATTCCATTCCATTCCATTCCAATCCATTCCATTCTACTCGGGTTGATTCCATTCCATTCCATTCCATTCCATTCCATTCCATTCCATTCCATTCCATTCGATTCCATTCGATTCCATTCGATTCCATTCCATTCCATTCCATTCCATTCCATTCCATTCCATTCCATTCCATTCGATTCCATTCCATTCCATTCCATTCCATTCCATTCCATTCCATTCCATTCCATTCCATTCCGTTCTACTCGGGTTCATTCCATTCCATTCCATTCCATTCCATTCCATTCCATTCCATTCCATTCCATTCTATTGCATTGAATTCCATTCCATTCCGTTCCATTCCATTCCATTCCATTCCATTCCATTCCATTCCTTTCTACTCGGGTTGATTCCATTCCATTACATTCCATTCCATTCTATTCCATTGAATTCCATTCCATTCCATACCATTCCATTCCATTCCATTCCATTCCATTCCATTCCATTCCATTCCATTCCATTCCATTCCATTCCATTGCATTCCGTTCTAGTCGGGTTGATTCCATTCCATTCCATTCCATTCCATTCCATTCCATTCCATTCCATTCCATTCCATTCCATTCCGTTCTACTCGGGTTCATTCCATTCCATTCCATTCCATCCCATTCCATTCCATTCCATTCCAATCGATTCCGTTCTACTCGGGTCCTTTCCATTCCATTCCATTCCATTCGATTCCCTTCAATTCCATTGGATTCCATTCCATTCCATTCCAATCCATTCCATTCTACTCGGGTTGATTCCATTCCATTGCATTCCATTCCATTCCATTCCATTCCATTCCTTTCTACTCGGGTTGATCCCATTCTATTCCATTCCATTCCATTCCATTCCATTCGATTCCATTCCATTCCATTCCATTTCATTGCATTCCATTCCATTCCATTCCATTCCATTCCATTCCATTCCATTCCATTCCATTCCATTCCATTCCATTCCTTTCTACTCGAGTTGATTGCATTCTATTCCATTCCATTCCATTCCATTCCATTCGATTCCATTCGATTCCATTCGATTCCATTCCATTCCATTCCATTCCATTCCATTCCGTTCTACTCGTGTTCATTCCATTCCATTGCATTCCATTCTATTGTATTCCATTGAATTCCATTCCATTCCATTCCATTCCATTCCTTTCCATTCCATTCCATTCCATTCCATTCCATTCCATTCCATTCCATTCCATTCCATTCCGTTCTACTCGGGTTGATTCCATTCCATTCCATTCGATTCCATTCCATTCCATTCCATTCCATTCCATTCCATTCCATTCCATTCCCTTCCATTCCGTTCCATTCGGTTCCATTCGATTCCATTCGATTCCATTCCATTTCAATCCATTCCATTCCGTTCCGTTCCGTCCCGTTCCTTTCCGTTCCGTTCTATTCGGGTTGATTCCATTCTATTCCACTCCATTCCATTCGATTCCATTCGATTCCATTCGATTCCATTCCATTCCATTCCATTCCATTCCATTCCATTCCATTCTATTCTATAGAATTCCATTCCATTCCATTCCATTAAATTCCTATCCATTTCATTCTACTCGGGTTGATTCCAATCCATTCCATTCCATTCCATTCCATTCCATACCATTCCATTCCATTCCATTCCATTCCATTCGATTCCATTCCATTCCATTCCATTCCATTCCATTCCATTCTATTCCATTCCATTCCATTCCATTCCATTCCATTCCGTTCTACTCGGGTTCATTCCATTCCATTCCATTCCATTCCATTCCATTCCGTTCTACTCGGGTCCATTCCATTCCTTTCCATTCCATTCGATTCCTTTCCATTCCATTCGAATCCACTCCATTCCATTCCATTCCAATCCATTCCATTCTACTCGGGTTGATTCCATTCCATTCCATTCCATTCCATTCCGTTCCATTCTACTCGGGTTGATTCCATTCCATTCCATTCCATTCCATTCCATTCCATTCCATTCCATTCCATTCCATTCCGTTCTACTCGGGTTCATTCCATTCCATTCCATTCCATTCGATTCCATTCCATTCCTTTCCAATCCATTCCATTCTACTCGGGTTGATTGCATTCCATTCCATTCCATTCCATTCCAGTCCATTCCATTCGAATCAACTCCATTCCATTCCATTTCATTGCATTCCATTCTATTCCATTCCATTCCATTCCATTCCATTCCATTCCATTCCATTCCACTCCATTCCATTCCGTTCTACTCTGGTTGATTCCATTCTATTGCATTCCATTCCATTCAATTCCATTCGATTCCATTCGATTCCATTCCATTCCATTCGATTCCATTTGATTCCATTCCATTCCATTCCATTGCATTCCATTCCATTCCATTCCATTCCATTCCATTCCATTCCATTCCGTTCAACTCGGGTTGATTCCATTCTATTCCATACCATTCCATTCGATTCCATTCCATTCCATTCCATTTCATTGCATTCCATTCCATTCCATTCCATTCCATTCCATTCCATTCCATTCCATTCCATTCCATTCCATTCCGTTCCATTCGGTTCCATTCGATTCCATTCGATTCCATTCCATTTCAATCCATTCCATTCCGTTCCGTTCCGTTCCGTTCCTTTCCGTTCCGTTCTATTCGGGTTGATTCCATTCTATTCCACTCCATTCCATTCGATTCCCTTCGATTCCATTCGATTCCATTCCATTCCATTCCATTCCATTCCATTCCATTCTATTCTATTGAATTCCATTCCATTCCATTCCATTAAATTCCTATCCATTTCATTCTACTCGGGTTGATTCCAATCCATTCCATTCCATTCCATTCCATTCCATTCCATTCCATTCCATTCCATTCCATTCCATTCCATTCCATTCCATTCGATTCCATTCCATTCCATTCCATTCCATTCCATTCCATTCCATTCCAATCCATTCCATTCTACTCGGGTTGATTCCATTCCATTCCATTCCATTCCTTTCCATTGCCTTCCATTCCATTCCATTCGGTTCCATTCGATTCCATTCGATTCCATTCTATTCCACTCCATTCAATTCTATTCCATTCGATTCCATTCGATTCCATTCCGTTCCATTCCATTCCATTCCATTTCATTCTATTTCATTGAATTTCATTCCATTCCATTCCATTCCATTCCAATCCATTCCATTCTACTCGGGTTGATTCCATTCCATTCCATTCCATTCCATTCCATTCCATTCCATTCCATTCGATTCCATTCGATTCCATTCGATTCCATTCCATTCCATTCCATTCCATTCCATTCCATTCCATTCCATTCCATTCCATTCGATTCCATTCCATTCCATTCCATTCCATTCCATTCCATTCCATTCCATTCCATTCCATTCCGTTCTACTCGGGTTCATTCCATTCCATTCCATTCCATTCCATTCCATTCCATTCCATTCCATTCTATTGCATTGAATTCCATTCCATTCCGTTCCATTCCATTCCATACCATTCCATTCCATTCCATTCCTTTCTACTCGGGTTGATTCCATTCCATTACATTCCATTCCATTCTATTCCATTGAATTACATTCCATTCCATACCATTCCATTCCATTCCATTCCATTCCATTCCATTCCATTCCATTCCATTCCATTCCATTGCATTCCGTTCTAGTCGGGTTGATTCCATTCCATTCCATTCCATTCCATTCCATTCCATTCCATTCCATTCCATTCCATTCCATTCCATTCCATTCCATTCCGTTCAACTCGGGTTGATTCCATTCCATTCCATTCCATTCCATTCGATTCCATTCAATTCCATTCGATTCCATTCCATTCCATTCCATTCCATTCCATTCCATTCCATTCCATTCCCTTCCAATCCATTCCATTCTACTCGGGTTGATTCCATTCCATTCCATTCCATTCCATTCCATTCCATTCCATTCCATTCCATTCGGTTCCATTCGATTCCATTCGATTCCATTCCATTTCACTCCATTCCATTCCGTTCCGTTCCGTTCCGTTCCAGTCCGTTCCGTTCTATTCGGGTTCATTCCATTCTATTCCACTCCATTCCATTCAATTCCATTCGATTCCATTCGATTCCATTCCATTCCATTCCATTCCATTCCATTCCATTCCCTTCCATTCTATTCTATTGAATTCCATTCCATTCCATTCCATTCCATTCCTATCCATTCCATTCTACTCGGGTTGATTCCATTCCATTCCATTCCATTCCATTCCATTCCATTCCGTTCTACTCGGGTCCTTTCCATTCCATTCCATTCCATTCGATTCCATTCCATTCCATTCCAATCCATTCCATTCTACTCGTGTTGATTCCATTCCATTGCATTCCATTCCATTCCACTGCATTCCATTCCATTCCATTCCTTTCTACTCGGGTTGATCCCATTCTATTCCATTCCATTCCATTACATTCCATTCGATTCCATTCCATTCCATTCCATTTCATTGCATTCCATTCCATTCCATTCCATTCCATTCCATTCCATTCCATTCCTTTCTACTCGGGTTGATTCCATTCTATTCCATTCCATTCCATTCGATTCCATTCGATTCCATTCGATTCCATTCCATTCCATTCCATTCCATTCCATTCCATTCCATTCCGTTCTACTCGGGTTCATTCCATTCCATTGCATTCCATTCTATTGTATTCCATTGAATTCCATTCCTTTCCATTCCATTCCATTCCTTTCCATTCCATTCCATTCCATTCCATTCCATTCCATTCCATTCCATTCCATTCCGTTCTACTCGGGTTGATTCCATTCCATTCCATTCCATTCCACTGAATTCCATTGCATTCCATTCCAATCCATTCCATTCCATTCCATTCCGTTCCATTCCGTTCAACTCGGGTTGATTAGATTCCATTCCATTCCATTCCATTCGATTCCATTCAATTCCATTCCATTCCATTCCATTGCATTCCATTCCATTCCATTCCATTCCAATCCATTCCATTCTACTCGGGTTGATTCCATTCCATTCCATTCCATTCCATTCCATTCCATTCCATTCCATTCCATTCCATTCCATTCCAATCCATTCCATTCTACTCGGGTTGATTCCATTCCTTTTCATTCCATTTCTTTCCATTGCCTTCCATTCCATTCCATTCGGTTCCATTTGGTTCCATTCGATTCCATTCTATTCCACTCCATTCAGTTCTATTCCATTCGATTCCATTCGATTCCATTCCGTTCCATTCCATTTCATTCTATTTCATTGAATTTCATTCCATTCCATTCCATTCCATTCCAATCCATTCCATTCTACTCGGGTTGATTCCATTCCTTTCCATTCGATTTCTTTCCATTGCCTTCCATTCCATTCCATTCGGTTCCATTCGGTTCCATTCGATTCCATTCTATTCCACTCCATTCAGTTCTATTCCATTCGATTCCATTCGATTCCATTCCGTTCCATTCCATTTCATTCTATTTCATTGAATTTCATTCCATTCCATTCCATTCCATTCCAATCCATTCCATTCTACTCGGGTTGATTCCATTCCATTCCATTCCATTCCATTCCATTCCATTCCATTCCATTCCATTCCATTCCATTCCATTCCGTTCTACTCAGGTTCATTCCATTCCATTCCATTCCATTCCATTCCATTCCATTCCATTCCATTCCATTCCCTTCCATTCTATTCTATTGAATTCCATTCCATTCCATTCCATTCCATTCCTATCCATTCCATTCTACTCGGGTTGATTCCATTCCTTTCCATTCCATTCCATTCCATTCCATTCCATTCCATTCCATTCCATTCCATTCCATTCCATTCCATTCCGTTCAACTCAGGTTCATTCCATTCCATTCCATTCCATTCCATTCCATTCCATTCCATTCCATTTCATTCCATTCCGTTCTACTCGGGTCCTTTCCATTCCATTCCATTCCATTCGATTCCATTCCATTCCAATCCAATCCATTCCATTCTACTCGGGTTGATTCCATTCCATTGCATTCCATTCCATTGCATTCCATTCCATTCCATTCCATTCCTTTCTACTCGGGTTGATCCCATTCTATTCCATTCCATTCCATTACATTCCATTCGATTCCATTCCATTCCATTCCATTTCATTGCATTCCATTCCATTCCATTCCATTCCTTTCTACTCGGGTTGATTCCATTCTATTCCATTCCATTCCATTCGATTCCATTCGATTCCATTCGATTCCATTCCATTCCATTCCATTCCATTCCATTCCATTCCGTTCTACTCGGGTTCATTCCATTCCATTGCATTCCATTCTATTGTATTCCATTGAATTCCATTCCTTTCCATTCCATTCCATTCCTTTCCATTCCATTCCATTCCATTCCATTCCATTCCATTCCATTCCATTCCATTCCATTCCGTTCTACTCGGGTTGATTCCATTCAATTCCATTCCATTCCACTGAATTCCATTGCATTCCATTCCTTTCCATTCCATTCCATTCCTTTCCATTCCATTCCATTCCATTCCATTCCATTCCATTCCATTCCGTTCCATTCCGTTCAACTCGGGTTAATTAGATTCCATTCCATTCCATTCCATTCGATTCCATTCAATTCCATTCCATTCCATTCCATTCCATTCCATTCCATTCCATTCCATTCCAATCCATTCCATTCTACTCGGGTTGATTCCATTCCATTCCATTCCATTCCATTCCATTCCATTCCATTCCATTCCAATCCATTCCATTCTACTCGGGTTGATTCCATTCCATTCCATTCCATTTCTTTCCATTGCCTTCCATTCCATTCCATTCGGTTCCATTCGGTTCCATTCGATTCCATTCTATTCCACTCCATTCAGTTCTATTCCATTCGATTCCATTCGATTCCATTCCGTTCCATTCCATTTCATTCTATTTCATTGAATTTCATTCCATTCCATTCCATTCCATTCCAATCCATTCCATTCTACTCGGGTTGATTCCATTCCATTCCATTCCATTCCATTCCGTTCCATTCTACTCGGGTTGATTCCATTCCATTCCATTCCATTCCATTCCATTCCATTCCATTCCATTCCATTCCATTCCATTCCACTCCACTCCATTCCATTCCATTCCATTCCATTCCATTCCATTCCATTCCATTCCATTCCATTCCATTCCCTTCCATTCTATTCTATTGAATTCCATTCCATTCCATTCCATTCCATTCCTATCCATTCCATTCTACTCGGGTTGATTCCATTCCTTTCCATTCCATTCCATTCCATTCCATTCCATTCCATTCCATTCCATTCCATTCCATTCCATTCCATTCCATTCCGTTCAACTCAGGTTCATTCCATTCCATTCCATTCCATTCCATTCCATTCCATTCCATTTCATTCCATTCCGTTCTACTCGGGTCCTTTCCATTCCATTCCATTCCATTCGATTCCATTCCATTCCATTCCAATCCATTCCATTCTACTCGGGTTGATTCCATTCCATTGCATTCCATTCCATTGCATTCCATTCCATTCCATTCCATTCCTTTCTACTCGGGTTGATCCCATTCTATTCCATTCCATTCCATTACATTCCATTCGATTCCATTCCATTCCATTCCATTTCATTGCATTCCATTCCATTCCATTCCATTCCATTCCATTCCATTCCTTTCTACTCGGGTTGATTCCATTCTATTCCATTCCATTCCATTCGATTCCATTCGATTCCATTCGATTCCACTCCATTCCATTCCATTCCATTCCATTCCATTCCATTCCATTCCGTTCTACTCGGGTTCATTCCATTCCATTGCATTCCATTCTATTGTATTCCATTGAATTCCATTCCTTTCCATTCCATTCCATTCCTTTCCATTCCATTCCATTCCATTCCATTCCATTCCATTCCATTCCATTCCATTCCGTTCTACTCGGGTTGATTCCATTCCATTCCATTCCATTCCACTGAATTCCATTGCATTCCATTCCTTTCCATTCCATTCCATTCCTTTCCATTCCATTCCATTCCATTCCATTCCATTCCATTCCATTCCATTCCGTTCCATTCCGTTCAACTCGGGTTGATTAGATTCCATTCCATTCCATTCCATTCGATTCCATTCAATTCCATTCCATTCCATTCCATTCCATTCCATTCCATTCCATTCCATTCCAATCCATTCCATTCTACTCGGGTTGATTCCATTCCATTCCATTCCATTCCATTCCATTCCATTCCATTCCAATCCATTCCATTCTACTCGGGTTGATTCCCTTCCATTCCATTCCATTTCTTTCCATTGCCTTCCATTCCATTCCATTCGGTTCCATTCGGTTCCATTCGATTCCATTCTATTCCACTCCATTCAGTTCTATTCCATTCGATTCCATTCGATTCCATTCCGTTCCATTCCATTTCATTCTATTTCATTGAATTTCATTCCATTCCATTCCATTCCATTCCATTCCAATCCATTCCATTCTACTCGGGTTGATTCCATTCCATTCCATTCCATTCCATTCCGTTCCATTCTACTCGGGTTGATTCCATTCCATTCCATTCCATTCCATTCCATTCCATTCCATTCCATTCCATTCCATTCCATTCGATTCCATTCGATTGCATTCTATTCCGTTCCATTCCATTCCTTTCCATTCCATTCCATTCCATTCCATTCCATTCCATTCCATTCCATTCCATTCCATTCGATTCCTTTCGAATCGATTCCATTCCATTCCATTCCATTCCATTCCATTCCATTCCATTCCATTCCATTCCATTCCGTTCTACTCGGGTTCATTCCATTGCATTCCATTCCATTCCATTCTATTCCATTGAATTTCATTCCATTCCATTCCATTCCATTCCATTCCATTCCATTCCATTCCATTCCATTCCATTCCATTCCATTCTACTGGGGTTGATTCCATTCCATTCCATTCCATTCCATTCCATTCCATTCCATTCCATTCCATTCCATTCCATTCCATTCGATTCCATTCGATTCCATTCGATTCCATTCCATTCCATTCCATTCCATTCCGTTCCATTCCATTCCATTCGGTTCCATTCGATTCCATTCGATTCCATTCCATTTCACTCCATTCCATTCCATTCCATTCCATTCCATTCCATTCCATTCCATTCCATTCCATTCCATTCCATTCCATTCGATTCCATTCCATTCCATTCCATTCCATTCCATTCCAATCCATTCCATTCTACTCGGGTTGATTCCATTCCATTCCATTCCATTCCATTCCATTCGATTCCATTCCATTCCATTCCATTTCATTGCATTCCATTCCATTCCATTCCATTCCATTCCATTCCATTCCATTCCATTCCATTCCATTCCATTCCATTCCATTCCATTCCATTCCTTTCTACTCGGGTTGATTCCATTCTATTCCATTCCATTCCATTCGATTCCATTCGATTCCATTCGATTCCATTCCATTCTATTCCATTCCATTCCATTCCGTTCTACTCGGGTTCATTCCATTCCATTGCATTCCATTCTATTCTATTCCATTGAATTCCATTCCATTCCATTCCATTCCATTCCTTTCCATTCCATTCCATTCCATTCCATTCCATTCCATTCCATTCCATTCCATTCCATTCCGTTCTACTCGGGTTGATTCCATTCCATTCCATTCCATTCCTTTCCATTCCATTCCATTCCATTCCATTCCATTCCATTCCATTCCATTCCATTCCATTCCATTCCGTTCTACTTGGGTTGATTCCATTCCATTCCATTCCATTCCACTGAATTCCATTGCATTCCTTTCCAATCCATTCCATTCCATTCCATTCCGTTCCATTCCGTTCAACTCGGGTTGATTAGATTCCATTCCATTCCATTCCATTCGATTCCATTCCATTCCATTCCCTTCCATTCCATTCCATTCCATTCCATTCCAATCCATTCCATTCTACTCGGGTTGATTCCATTGCATTCCATTCCATTCCATTCCATTTCATTGCATTCCGTTCCGTTCCATTCCATTCCATTCCATTCCATTCCATTCCATTCCATTCCATTCCGTTCCATTCGGTTGCATTCGATTCCATTCGATTCCATTCCATTTCAATCCATTCCATTCCGTTCCGTTCCGTTACGTTCCTTTCCGTTCCGTTCTGTTCGGGTTGATTCCATTCTATTCCACTCCATTCCATTCGATTCCATTCGATTCCATTCGATTCCATTCCATTCCATTCCATTCCATTCCATTCCATTCTATTCTGTTCTATAGAATTCCATTCCATTCCATTCCATTAAATTCCTATCCATTTCATTCTACTCGGGTTGACTCCAATCCATTCCAATCCATTCCATTCCATTCCATTCCATTCCATTCCATTCCATTCCATTCCATTCGATTCCATTCGATTCCATTCCATTCCAATCCATTCCATTCTACTCGGGTTGATTCCATTCCATTCCATTCCAATTCTTTCCTTTGCCTTCCATTCCATTCCATTCGGTTCCATTCGATTCCATTCGATTCCATTCTATTCCACTCCATTCAATTCTATTCCATTCGATTCCATTCGATTCCATTCCGTTCTAATTCCATTTCATTCTATTTCATTGAATTTCATTCCATTCCATTCCATTCCATTCCAATCCATTCCATTCTACTCGGGTTGATTCCATTCCATTCCATTCCATTCCATTCCGTTCCATTCTACTCGGGTTGATTCCATTCCATTCCATTCCTTTCCATTCCATTCCATTCCATTCCATTCCATTCCATTCCATTCCATTCCATTCCACTCCACTCCATTCCATTCCATTCCATTCCATTCCATTCCTTTCGATTCCATTCGATTGCATTCGATTCCATTCCATTCCATTCCATTCCATTCCATTCCATTCCATTCCATTCCATTCCTTTCCATTCAATTCCATTCTATTCCATTCGATTCCATTCCATTCCATTCCATTCGATTCCATTCGATTCGATTCCATTCCATTCCATTCCATTCCATTCCATTCCATTCCATTCCGTTCTACTCGGGTTCATTCCATTGCATTCCATTCCATTACATTCTATTCCATTGAATTTCATTCCATTCCATTCCATTCCATTCCATTCCATTCCATTCCATTCCATTCCACTCCATTCGATTCCATTCGATTCCATTCCATTCCATTACATTGCATTCCATTCCAATCCATTCCATTCTACTCGGGTTGATTCCATTCCATTCCATTCCATTCCGTTCCATTCCATTCCATTCCATTCCATTCCCTTCCATTCCATTCCATTCGGTTCCATTCGATTCCATTCAATTCCATTCCATTTCACTCCATTCCATTCCATTCCGTTAAGCTCCGTTCTGTTCCGTTCCGTTCCGTTCTATTCGGGTTGATTCCATTCTATTCCACTCCATTCCATTCGATTCCATTCGATTCCATTCCATTCCATTCCATTCCATTCCATTCCATTCCATTCCATTTTCTTCCATTCTATTCTATTGAATTCCATTGCATTCCATTCCATTCCATTCCTATCCATTCCATTCTACTCGGGTTGATTCCATTCCTTTCCATTCCATTTCATTCCATTCCATTCCATTCCATTCCCTTCCATTCTACTCTATTGAATTCCATTGCATTCCATTCCACTCCATTCCATTCCATTCCATTCCATTCCATTCCATTCCGTTCTAATCGAGTTGATTCCATTCCATTCCATTCCTTTCCATTCCATTCCATTCCATTCCATTCCATTATATTCTACTCGGGTTGATTCCATTCCATTCCATTCCATTCCATTCCATTCCCTTCCATTCCATTCCATTCGGTTCCATTGAATTCCATTCGATTCCATTCCATTTCACTCCATTCCATTCCGTTCCGTTCCGTTCCGTTCCAGTCCGTTCCGTTCTATTCGGGTCCATTCCATTCTATTCCACTCCATTCCATTCAATTCAATTCGATTCCATTCGATTCCATTCCATTCCATTCCATTCCATTCCATTCCATTCCATTCCCTTCCATTCTATTCTATTGAATTCCATTCCATTCCATTCAATTCCATTCCTATCCATTCCATTCTACTCGGGTTGATTCCATTCCATTCCATTCCATTCCATTCCATTCCATTCCATTCCATTCCATTCCATTCAATTCCATTCCATTCCATTCCGTTCTACTCGGGTTCATTCCATTCCATTCCATTCCATTCTATTCCATTCCATTCCATTCCATTCCATTCCATTCCGTTCTACTCGGGTCCTTTCCATTCCATTCCATTACATTCGATTCCCTTCCATTCCATTCGATTCCATTCCATTCCATTCCAATCCATTCCATTCTACTCGGGTTGATTCCATTCCATTGCATTCCATTCCATTCCATTCCTTTCTACTCGGGTTGATCCCATTCTATTCCATTCCATTCCATTCCTTTCCATTCCATTCCATTCCATTCCATTGCATTCCATTCCATTCCATTCCATTCCATTCCATTCCATTCCATTCCATTCCATTCCATTCCTTTCTACTCGGGTTGATTCCATTCTATTCCATTCCATTCCATTCGATTCCATTCGATTCCATTCCATTCCATTCCATTCCATTCCATTCCGTTCTACTCGGGTTCATTCCATTCCATTGCATTCCATTCTATTGTATTCCATTGAATTCCATTCCATTCCATTCCATTCCATTCCTTTCCATTCCATTCCATTCCATTCCATTCCATTCCATTCCATTCCATTCCATTCCATTCCGTTCTACTCGGGTTGATTCCATTCCATTCCATTCCATTCCACTGAATTCCATTGCATTCCATTCCAATCCATTCCATTCCATTCCATTCCGTTCCATTACGTTAAACTCGGGTTGATTAGATTCCATTCCATTCCATTCCATTCGATTCCATTCAATTCCATTGCATTCCATTCCATTCCATTCCATTCCATTCCATTCCAATCCATTCCATTCTACTCGGGTTGATTCCATTCCATTCCATTCCATTCCATTCCATTCCATTCCATTCCATTCCATTCCATTCCCTTCCATTCCGTTCCATTCGGTTCCATTCGATTCCATTCGATTCCATTCCATTTCAATCCATTCCATTCCGTTCCGTTCCGTTCCGTTCCTTTCCGTTCCGTTCTATTCGGGTTGATTCCATTCTATTCCACTCCATTCCATTCGATTCCATTCGATTCCATTCGATTCCATTCCATTCCATTCCATTCCATTCCATTCCATTCCGTTCCATTCCATTCCATTCTATTCTATTGAATTCCATTCCATTCCATTCCATTCCATTCCATTCCATTCCATTCCATTCCATTCCATTCCATTCCATTCCATTCCATTCCATTCCATTCCATTCCATTCCATTCTACTCGGGTTGATTCCATTCCATTCCATTCCATTCCGTTTCATTCCATTCCCTTCCTTTCCATTCCATTCGGTTCCATTCGATTCCATTCGATTCCATTCTATTCCACTCCATTCAATTCTATTCCATTCGATTCCATTCGATTCCATTCCGTTCCATTCCATTTCATTCTATTTCATTGAATTTCATTCCATTCCATTCCATTCCATTCCAATCCATTCCATTCTACTCGGGTTGATTCCATTCCATTCCATTCCATTCCATTCCGTTCCATTCTACTCGGGTTGATTCCATTCCATTCGATTCCATTCGATTCCATTCCATTCCATTCCATTCCATTCCATTCCATTCCATTCCATTCCACTCCACTCCACTCCATTCCATTCCATTCCATTCCATTCCATTCCATTCCATTCCATTCCATTCTACTGGGGTTGATTCCATTCCATTCCGTTCCATTCCATTCCATTCCATTCCATTCCATTCCATTCCATTCCATTCGATTCCATTCCATTCCATTCCATTACATTCCATTACATTCCATTCCAATCCATTCCATTCTACTCGGGTTGATTCCATTCCATTCCATTCCATTCCATTCCATTCCATTCCATTCCCTTCCATTCCATTCCATTCGGTTCCATTCGATTCCATTCTATTCCATTCCAGTTCACTCCATTCCATTCCATTCCGTTAAGTTCCGTTCTGTTCCGTTCCGTTCCGTTCTATTCGGGTTGATTCCATTCTATTCCACTCCATTCCATTCGATTCCATTCGATTCCATTCCATTCCATTCCATTCCATTCCATTCCCTTCCATTCTATTCTACTAAATTCCATTGCATTCCATTCCATTCCATTCCTATCCATTCCATTCTACTGGGGTTGATTCCATTCCTTTCCATTCCATTTCATTCCATTCCATTCCATTCCGTTCTATTCGGGTTCATTCCATTCCATTCCATTCCATTTGATTCCATTCGATTCCATTCCATTCCTTTCCGTTCTACTCGGGTCCATTCCATTCCATTCCATTCCATTCCATTCCGTTCTGTTCCATTCGATTCCATTCCATTCCATTCCAATCCATTCCATTCAACTCGGGTTGATTCCATTCCATTCCATTCCATTCCATTCCATTCCATTCCATTCCATTCCATTCCATTTCATTCCAGTCCATTCCATTCGATTCCATTCCATTCCATTCCATTTCATTGCATTCCATTCCATTCCATTCCATTCCATTCCATTCCATTCCATTCCATTCCATTCCATTCCGTTCCATTCGGTTCCATTCGATTCCATTCGATTCCATTCCATTTCAATCCATTCCATACCGTTCCATTCCTTTCCGTTCCTTTCCGTTCCGTTCTATTCGGGTTGATTCCATTCTATTCCACTCCATTCCATTCGATTCCATTCGATTCCATTCGATTCCATTCCATTCCATTCCATTCCATTCCATTCCATTCCATTCTATTCTATTGAATTCCATTCCATTCCATTCCATTAAATTCCTATCCATTTCATTCTACTCGGGTTGATTCCAATCCATTCCATTCCATTCCATTCCATTCCATTCCATTCCATTCCATTCCATTGCATTCGATTCCATTCCATTCCATTCCATTGCATTCCATTCCATTCCATTCCATTCCATTCCATTCCAATCCATTCCATTCTACTCGGGTTGATTCCATTGCATTCCATTCCATTCCATTCCATTCCATTCCATTCCATTCCAATCCATTCCATTCTACTCGGGTTGATTCCATTCCATTCCATTCCATTCCTTTCCATTGCCTTCCATTCCATTCCATTCAGTTCCATTCGATTCCATTCGATTCCATTCTATTCCACTCTATTCAATTCTATTCCATTCGATTCCATTCGATTCCATTCCATTCCATTCCATTCCATTCCATTTCATTCTATTTCATTGAATTTCATTCCATTCCATTTCATTACATTCCATTCCAATCCATTCCATTCTACTCGGGTTGATTCCATTCCATTCCATTCCATTCCATTCCGTTCCATTCTACTCGGGTTGATTCCATTCCATTCCATTCCATTCCATTCCATTCCATTCCATTCCATTCCATTCCATTCCATTCCATTCGATTCCATTCCATTCCATTCCATTCCATTCCATTCCATTCGATTCCATTCCATTCCATTCCACTCCATTCCATTCCATTCCATTCCATTCCATTCCATTCGATTCCATTCGATTGCATTCGATTCCATTCCATTCCATTCCATTCCATTCCATTCCATTCCATTCCATTCCATTCCATTCGACTCCATTCGATTCCATTCGATTCCATTCGATTCCATTCGATTCCATTCCATTCCATTCCATTCCATTCCATTCCAATCCATTCCATTCTACTCGGGTTGATTCCATTCCATTCCATTCCATTCCATTCCATTCCATTCCATTCCATTCCCTTCCATTCCATTCCATTCGGTTCCATTCGATTCCATTCGATTCCATTCCATTTCACTCCATTCCATTCCACTCCATTCCATTCCATTCCGTTAAGTTCCGTTCTGTTCCTTTCCGTTCCGTTCTATTCGGGTTGATTCCATTCTATTCCACTCCATTCCATTCGATTCCATTCCATTCCATTCCATTCCATTCCATTCCATTCCATTCCATTCCATTCCATTCCGTTCTACTCGGGTTCATTCCATTCCATTCCATTCCATTCGATTCCATTCCATTCCTTTCCAATCCATTCCATTCTACTCGGGTTGATTGCATTCCATTCCATTCCATTCCATTCCAGTCCATTCCATTCGAATCAACTCCATTCCATTCCATTTCATTGCATTCAATTCTATTCCATTCCCTTCCATTCCATTCCATTCCATTGCATTCCATTCCATTCCATTCCATTCCATTCCATTCCATTCCATTCCGTACTACTCTGGTTGATTCCTATCTATTCCATTCCATTCCATTCAATTCCATTAGATTCCATTCGATTCCATTCCATTCCATTCCATTCCGTTTGATTCCATTCGATTCCATTCCATTCCATTCCATTCCATTCCATTCCATTCCATTCCGTTCTACTCGGGTTGATTCCATTCTATTCCATTCCATTCCTTTCGATTCCATTCGATTCCATTCCATTCCATTCCATTCCATTCCATTCCATTCTATTCCATAGAACTCCATTCCATTCCATTCCATTCCATTCCATTCCATTCCATTCCATTCCATTCCATTCCATTTCGTTCCAGTCCTTTCCTTTCGATTCCATTCCATTCCATTCCATTTCATTGCATTCCATTCCATTCCATTCCATTCCGTTCTACTCGGGTTGATTCCATTCTATTCCATTCCATTCCATTCGATTCCATTCGATTCCATTCGATTCCATTCCATTCCATTCCATTCCATTCCATTCCATTCCATTCCATTCCATTCCATTCCATTCTATTCCATTGAACTCCATTCCATTCCATTCCATTCCATTCCATTCCATTCCATTCCATTCCATTCCATTCCATTCTATTCCATTGAATTCCATTCCATTCAATTCCACTCCATTCCATTCCATTCCATTCCATTCCATTCCGTTCTAATCGAGTTGATTCCATTCCATTCCATTCCATTCCATTCCATTCCATTCCTTTCCATTCCATTGTATTCTACTCGGGTTGATTCCATTCCATTCCATTCCATTCCATTCCATTCCCTTCCATTCCATTCCATTCGGTTCCATTCGATTCCATTCGATTCCATTCCTTTTCACTCCATTCCATTCCGTTCCGTTCCGTTCTATTCGGGATGATTCCATTCTATTCCACTCCATTCAATTCGATTCCATTCGATTCCATTCCATTCCATTCCATTCCATTCCATTCCATTCCATTCCATTCCATTCCTTTCCATTCCATTCTATTCTATTGAATTCCATTGCATTTCTTTCCATTCCATTCCTATCCATTCCATTCTACTCGGGTTGATTCCATTCCTTTCCATTCCATTTCATTCCATTCCATTCCATTCCGCTCTACTCGGGTCCATTCCATTCCATTCCATTCCGTTCTGTTCCATTCGATTCCATTCCATTCCATTGCAATCCATTCCATTCTACTCGGGTTGATTCCATTCCATTCCATTCAATTCCATTCCATTAAATTCCTATCCATTTCATTCTACTCGGGTTGATTCCAATCCATTCCATTCCATTCCATTCCATTCCATTCCATTCCATTCCAATCCATTCCATTCTAGTATGGTTGATTCCATTCCATTCCATTCCATTCCTTTCCATTGCCTTCCATTCCATTCCATTCGGTTCCATTCGATTCCATTCGATTCCATTCTATTCCACTCCATTCAATTCTATTCCATTCGATTCCATTCGATTCCATTCCGTTCCATTCCATTCCATTCCGTTTCATTCTATTTCATTGAATTTCATTCCATTAAATTCCATTCCATTCCAATCCATTCCATTCTACTCGGGTTGATTCCATTCCATTCCATTCCATTCCATTCCATTCCATTCCTTTCGATTCCATTCGATTCCGTTCGATTCCATTCGATTCCATTCAATTCCATTCCATTCCATTCCATTCCATTCCATTCCATTCCATTCCATTCCATTCCATTCGATTCCATTCCATTCCATTCCATTCCATTCCATTCCATTCCATTCCATTCCATTCCATTCCATTCTGTTCTACTCGGGTTCATTCCATTCCATTCCATTCCATTCCATTCCATTCCATTCTATTGCATTGAATCCCATTCCATTTCTTTCCATTCCATTCTATTCCATTGAATTCCATTCCATTCCATACCATTCCATTCCATTCCATACCATTCCATTCCATTCCATTCCATTCCATTCCATTCCATTCCATTCCATTCCATTGCATTCCGTTCTACTCGGGTTGATTCCATTCCATTCCATTCCATTCCATTCCATTCCATTCCATTCCATTCCATTCCGTTCAACTCGGGTTGATTCCATTCCATTCCATTCCATTCCATTCCATTCCATTCCATTCCATTCCATTCCATTCCATTCGATTCCATTCCATTCCATTCCATTCCATTCCATTCCATTCCAATCCATTCCATTCTACTCGGGTTGATTCCATTCTATTCCACTCCATTCCATTCCATTCCATTCCATTCCATTCCATTCCATTCGGTTCCATTCGATTCCATTCGATTCCATTCCATTTCACTCCATTCCATTCCGTTCCGTTCCGTTCGGTTCCAGTCCGTTCCGTTGTATTCGGGTTCATTCCATTCTATTCAACTCCATTCCATTCAATTCCATTCGATTCCATTCGATTCCATTCCATTCCATTCCATTCCATTCCATTCCATTCCATTCCCTTCCATTCTATTCTATTGAATTCCATTCCATTCCATTCCATTCCATTCCTATCCATTCCATTCTCCTCGGGTTGATTCCATTCCATTCCATTCCATTCCATTCCATTCCATTCCATTCCATTCCATTCCATTCCATTCCATTCCATTCCATTCCATTCCGTTCTACTCGGGTTCATTCCATTCCATTCCATTCCATTCCATTCCATTCCATTCCATTCCATTCCATTCCATTCCATTCTACTCGGTTCCTTTCCATTCCATTCCATTCCATTCCATTCGATTCCCTTCCATTCCATTCGATTCCATTCCATTCCATTCCAATCCATTCCATTCTACTCGGGTTGATTCCATTCCATTGCATTCCATTCCATTCCATTCCATTCCATTCCATTCCATTCCTTTCTAATCGGGTTGATCCCATTCTATTCCATTCCATTCCATTCCATTCCATTCGATTCCATTCCATTCCATTCCATTTCATTGTATTCCATTCCATTCCATTCCATTCCATTCCATTCCATTCCATTCCATTCCATTCCATTCCATTCCATTCCATTCCTTTCTACTCTGGTTGATCCCATTCTATTCCATTCCATTCCATTCGATTCCATTCGATTCCATTCTATTCCATTCCATTCCATTCCATTCCATTCCATTCCATTCCGTTCTACTCGGGTTCATTCCATTCCATTGCATTCCATTCTATTGTATTCCATTGAATTCCATTCCATTCCATTCCATTCCATTCCTTTCCATTCCATTCCATTCCATTCCATTCCATTCCATTCCATTCCGTTCTACTCGGGTTGATTCCATTCCATTCCATTCCATTCCACTGAATTCCATTGCATTCCATTCCAATCCATTCCATTCCATTCCATTCCGTTCCATTACGTTCAACTCGGGTTGATTAGATTCCATTCCATTCCATTCCATTCGATTCCATTCAATTCCATTCCATTCCATTCCATTCCATTCCATTCCATTCCATTCCATTCCATTCCAATCCATTCCATTCTAATCGGGTTGATTCCATTCCATTCCATTCCATTCCATTCCATTCCATTCCATTCCATTCCATTCCCTTCCATTCCGTTCCATTCGGTTCCATTCGATTACATTCGATTCCATTCCATTTCAATCCATTCCATTCCATTCTAATCGGGTTCATTCCATTCCATTCCATTCCATTCCATTCCATTCCATTCCATTCCATTCCATTCCATTCCATTCCATTCCGTTCAACTCGGGTTGATTCCATTCCATTCCATTCCATTCCATTCCATTCCATTCCATTCCATTCCATTCCATTCCATTCCATTCGATTCCATTCCATTCCATTCCATTCCATTCCATTCCAATCCATTCCATTCTACTCGGGTTGATTCCATTCTATTCCACTCCATTCCATTCCATTCCATTCCATTCCATTCCATTCCATTCGGTTCCATTCGATTCCATTCGATTCCATTCCATTTCACTCCATTCCATTCCGTTCCGTTCCGTTCGGTTCCAGTCCGTTCCGTTGTATTCGGGTTCATTCCATTCTATTCAACTCCATTCCATTCAATTCCATTCGATTCCATTCGATTCCATTCCATTCCATTCCATTCCATTCCATTCCATTCCCTTCCATTCTATTCTATTGAATTCCATTCCATTCCATTCCATTCCATTCCTATCCATTCCATTCTCCTCGGGTTGATTCCATTCCATTCCATTCCATTCCATTCCATTCCATTCCATTCCATTCCATTCCATTCCATTCCATTCCATTCCATTCCATTCCATTCCGTTCTACTCGGGTTCATTCCATTCCATTCCATTCCATTCCATTCCATTCCATTCCATTCCATTCCATTCCATTCCATTCCATTCTACTCGGGTCCTTTCCATTCCATTCCATTCCATTCCATTCGATTCCCTTCCATTCCATTCGATTCCATTCCATTCCATTCCAATCCATTCCATTCTACTCGGGTTGATTCCATTCCATTGCATTCCATTCCATTCCATTCCATTCCATTCCATTCCATTCCTTTCTAATCGGGTTGATCCCATTCTATTCCATTCCATTCCATTCCATTCCATTCGATTCCATTCCATTCCATTCCATTTCATTGTATTCCATTCCATTCCATTCCATTCCATTCCATTCCATTCCATTCCATTCCATTCCATTCCATTCCATTCCATTCCATTCCTTTCTACTCTGGTTGATCCCATTCTATTCCATTCCATTCCATTCGATTCCATTCGATTCCATTCTATTCCATTCCATTCCATTCCATTCCATTCCATTCCATTCCGTTCTACTCGGGTTCATTCCATTCCATTGCATTCCATTCTATTGTATTCCATTGAATTCCATTCCATTCCATTCCATTCCATTCCTTTCCATTCCATTCCATTCCATTCCATTCCATTCCATTCCATTCCGTTCTACTCGGGTTGATTCCATTCCATTCCATTCCATTCCACTGAATTCCATTGCATTCCATTCCAATCCATTCCATTCCATTCCATTCCGTTCCATTACGTTCAACTCGGGTTGATTAGATTCCATTCCATTCCATTCCATTCGATTCCATTCAATTCCATTCCATTCCATTCCATTCCATTCCATTCCATTCCATTCCATTCCATTCCATTCCAATCCATTCCATTCTAATCGGGTTGATTCCATTCCATTCCATTCCATTCCATTCCATTCCATTCCATTCCATTCCATTCCCTTCCATTCCGTTCCATTCGGTTCCATTCGATTACATTCGATTCCATTCCATTTCAATCCATTCCATTCCGTTCCGTTCCGTTCCGTTCCTTTCCGTTCCGTTCTATTCGGGTTGATTCCATTCTATTCCACTCCATTCCATTCGATTCCATTCGATTCCATTCGATTCCATTCCATTCCATTCCATTCCATTCCATTCCATTCCATTCCATTCCATTCCATTCCATTCCATTCTACTCGGGTTGATTCAATTCCATTCCATTCCATTCCGTTTCATTCCATTCCCTTCCTTTCCATTCCATTCGGTTCCATTCGATTCCATTCGATTCCATTCTATTCCACTCCATTCAATTCCATTCCATTCGATTCCATTCGATTCCATTCCGTTCCATTCCATTTCATTCTATTTCATTGAATTTCATTCCATTCCATTCCATTCCATTCTAATCCATTCCATTCTACTCGGGATGATTCCATTCCATTCCATTCCATTCCATTCCGTTCCATTCTACTCGGGTTGATTCCATTCCATTCCTTTCCATTCCATTCCATTCCATTCCATTCCATTCCATTCCATTCCATTCCATTCCATTCCACTCCACTCCATTCCATTCCATTCCATTCCATGTCATTCCATTCCATTCCATTCCATTCGATTGCTTTCGATTCCATTCCATTCCATTCCATTCCATTCCATTCCATTCCATTCCTTTCCATTCCATTCCATTCTATTCCATTCGATTCCATTCCATTCCATTCCATTCGATTCCATTCGATTCGATTCCATTCCATTCCATTCCATTCCATTCCATTCCATTCCATTCCATTCCATTCCATTCCGTTCTACTCGTGTTCATTCCATTGCATTCCATTCCATTCCATTCTATTCCATTGAATTTCATTCCATTCCATTCCATTCCATTCCATTCCCTTCCATTCCATTCCATTCGGTTCCATTCGATTCCATTCGATTCCATTCCATTTCACTCCATTCCATTCCATTCCGTTAAGTTCCATTCTGTTCCGTTCCGATCCGTTCTATTCGGGTTGATTCCATTCTATTCCACTCCATTCCATTCGATTCCATTCGATTCCATTCCATTCCATTCCTTTCCATTCCATTCCATTCCATTCCATTCCCTTCCATTCTATTCTATTGAATTCCATTGCATTCCATTCCATTCCATTCCTATCCATTCCATTCTACTGGGGTTGATTCCATTCCTTTCCATTCCATTTCATTCCATTCCATTACATTCCGCTCTATTCGGGTTCATTCCATTCCAATCCATTCCATTTGATTCCATTCGATTCCATTCCATTCCTTTCCGTTCTTCTCGGGTCCATTCCATTCCATTCCATTCCATTCCGTTCTGTTCCATTCGATTCCATTCCATTCCATTCCAATCCATTCCATTCAACTCGGGTTGATTCCATTCCATTCCATTCCATTCCATTCCATTCCATTCCATTCCATTCCATTTCATTCCAGTCCATTCCATTCGATTCCATTCCATTCCATTCCATTTCATTGCATTCCATTCCATTCCATTCCATTCCATTCCATTCCATTCCATTCCATTCCGTTCCGTTCGGTTCCATTCGATTCCATTCGATTCCATTCCATTCCATTCCATTCCATTCCATTCCATTCCATTCTATTCCATTCTATTCTATTGAATTCCATTCCATTCCATTCCATTCCATTCCATTCCATTCCATTCTATTCCATTCTATTCTATTGAATTCCATTCCATTCCATTCCATTCCATTCCATTCCATTCCTTTCCATTGCCTTCCATTCCATTCCATTCGGTTCCATTCGATTCCATTCGATTCCATTCTATTCCACTCTATTCAATTCTATTCCATTCGATTCCATTCTATTCCATTCCGTTCCATTCCATTCCATTCCATTTCATTCTATTTCATTGAATTTCATTCCATTCCATTCCATTCCATTCCAATCCATTCCATTCTACTCGGGTTGATTCCATTCCATTCCATTCCATTCCATTCCGTTCCATTCTACTCGGGTTGATTCCATTCCATTCCATTCCATTCCATTCCATTCCATTCCATTCCATTCCATTCCATTCCATTCCATTCCATTCCATTCCATTCCATTCCATTCCATTCGATTCCATTCCATTCCATTCCATTCCATTCCATTCCATTCCATTCCATTCCATTCCGTTCTACTCGGGTTCATTCCATTCCATTCCATTCCATTCCATTCCATTCCATTCTATTGCATTGAATCCCATTCCATTTCTTTCCATTCCATTCTATTCCATTGAATTCCATTCCATTCCATACCATTCCATTCCATTCCATTCCATTCCATTCCATTCCATTCCATTCCATTCCATTCCATTCCATTCCATTGCATTCCGTTCTACTCGGGTTGATTCCATTCCATTCCATTCCATTCCATTCCATTCCATTCCATTCCATTCCATTCCGTTCAACTCGGGTTGATTCCATTCCATTCCATTCCATTCCATTCCATTCCATTCCATTCCATTCCATTCCATTCCATTCGATTCCATTCCATTCCATTCCATTCCATTCCATTCCATTCCAATCCATTCCATTCTACTCGGGTTGATTCCATTCTATTCCACTCCATTCCATTCCATTCCATTCCATTCCATTCCATTCCATTCCATTCCATTCCATTCGGTTCCATTCGATTCCATTCGATTCCATTCCATTTCACTCCATTCCATTCCGTTCCGTTCCGTTCGGTTCCAGTCCGTTCCGTTGTATTCGGGTTCATTCCATTCTATTCAACTCCATTCCATTCAATTCCATTCGATTCCATTCGATTCCATTCCATTCCATTCCATTCCATTCCATTCCATTCCATTCCCTTCCATTCTATTCTATTGAATTCCATTCAATTCCATTCCATTCCATTCCTATCCATTCCATTCTCCTCGGGTTGATTCCATTCCATTCCATTCCATTCCATTCCATTCCATTCCATTCCATTCCATTCCATTCCATTCCATTCCATTCCATTCCATTCCATTCCGTTCTACTCGGGTTCATTCCATTCCATTCCATTCCATTCCATTCCATTCCATTCCATTCCATTCCATTCCATTCCATTCTACTCGGGTCCTTTCCATTCCATTCCATTCCATTCCATTCGATTCCCTTCCATTCCATTCGATTCCATTCCATTCCATTCCAATCCATTCCATTCTACTCGGGTTGATTCCATTCCATTGCATTCCATTCCATTCCATTCCATTCCATTCCATTCCATTCCATTCCTTTCTAATCGGGTTGATCCCATTCTATTCCATTCGATTCCATTCCATTCCATTCGATTCCATTCCATTCCATTCCATTTCATTGTATTCCATTCCATTCCATTCCATTCCATTCCATTCCATTCCATTCCATTCCATTCCATTCCATTCCATTCCTTTCTACTCTGGTTGATCCCATTCTATTCCATTCCATTCCATTCGATTCCATTCGATTCCATTCGATTCCATTCCATTCCATTCCATTCCATTCCATTCCATTCCATTCCGTTCTACTCGGGTTCATTCCATTCCATTGCATTCCATTCTATTGTATTCCATTGAATTCCATTCCATTCCATTCCATTCCATTCCTTTCCATTCCATTCCATTCCATTCCATTCCATTCCATTCCATTCCGTTCTACTCGGGTTGATTCCATTCCATTCCATTCCATTCCACTGAATTCCATTGCATTCCATTCCAATCCATTCCATTCCATTCCATTCCGTTCCATTACGTTCAACTCGGGTTGATTAGATTCCATTCCATTCCATTCCATTCGATTCCATTCAATTCCATTCCATTCCATTCCATTCCATTCCATTCCATTCCATTCCATTCCAATCCATTCCATTCTACTCGGGTTGATTCCATTCCATTCCATTCCATTCCATTCCATTCCATTCCATTCCATTCCATTCCCTTCCATTCCGTTCCATTCGGTTCCATTCGATTCCATTCGATTCCATTCCATTTCAATCCATTCCATTCCGTTCCGTTCCGTTCCGTTCCTTTCCGTTCCGTTCTATTCGGGTTGATTCCATTCTATTCCACTCCATTCCATTCGATTCCATTCGATTCCATTCGATTCCATTCCATTCCATTCCATTCCATTCCATTCCATTCCATTCCATTCCATTCTACTCGGGTTGATTCAATTCCATTCCATTCCATTCCGTTTCATTCCATTCCCTTCCTTTCCATTCCATTCGGTTCCATTCCGTTCCATTCCATTCCATTCCATTTCATTCTATTTCATTGAATTTCATTCCATTCCATTCCATTCCATTCCAATCCATTCCATTCTACTCGGGTTGATTCCATTCCATTCCATTCCATTCCATTCCGTTCCATTCTACTCGGGTTGATTCCATTCCATTCCATTCCATTCCATTCCATTCCATTCCATTCCATTCCATTCCATTCCATTCCATTCCATTCCATTCGATTCCATTCCATTCCATTCCATTCCATTCCATTCCATTCCATTCCATTCCATTCCATTCCGTTCTACTCGGGTTCATTCCATTCCATTCCATTCCATTCCATTCCATTCCATTCCATTCTATTGCATTGAATCCCATTCCATTTCTTTCCATTCCATTCTATTCCATTGAATTCCATTCCATTCCATACCATTCCATTCCATTCCATTCCATTCCATTCCATTCCATTCCATTCCATTCCATTCCATTGCATTCCGTTCTACTCGGGTTGATTCCATTCCATTCCATTCCATTCCATTCCATTCCATTCCATTCCATTCCATTCCGTTCAACTCGGGTTGATTCCATTCCATTCCATTCCATTCAATTCCATTCCATTCCATTCCATTCCATTCCATTCCATTCGATTCCATTCCATTCCATTCCATTCCATTCCATTCCAATCCATTCCATTCTACTCGGGTTGATTCCATTCTATTCCACTCCATTCCATTCCATTCCATTCCATTCCATTCCATTCCATTCGGTTCCATTCGATTCCATTCGATTCCATTCCATTTCACTCCATTCCATTCCGTTCCGTTCCGTTCGGTTCCAGTCCGTTCCGTTGTATTCGGGTTCATTCCATTCTATTCAACTCCATTCCATTCAATTCCATTCGATTCCATTCGATTCCATTCCATTCCATTCCATTCCATTCCATTCCATTCCATTCCCTTCCATTCTATTCTATTGAATTCCATTCCATTCCATTCCATTCCATTCCTATCCATTCCATTCTCCTCGGGTTGATTCCATTCCATTCCATTCCATTCCATTCCATTCCATTCCATTCCATTCCATTCCATTCCATTCCATTCCATTCCGTTCTACTCGGGTTCATTCCATTCCATTCCATTCCATTCCATTCCATTCCATTCCATTCCATTCCATTCCATTCTACTCGGGTCCTTTCCATTCCATTCCATTCCATTCCATTCGATTCCCTTCCATTCCATTCGATTCCATTCCATTCCATTCCAATCCATTCCATTCTACTCGGGTTGATTCCATTCCATTGCATTCCATTCCATTCCATTCCATTCCATTCCATTCCATTCCTTTCTAATCGGGTTGATCCCATTCTATTCCATTCCATTCCATTCCATTCCATTCGATTCCATTCCATTCCATTCCATTTCATTGTATTCCATTCCATTCCATTCCATTCCATTCCATTCCATTCCATTCCATTCCATTCCATTCCATTCCATTCCTTTCTACTCTGGTTGATCCCATTCTATTCCATTCCATTCCATTCGATTCCATTCGATTCCATTCAATTCCATTCCATTCCATTCCATTCCATTCCATTCCGTTCTACTCGGGTTCATTCCATTCCATTGCATTCCATTCTATTGTATTCCATTGAATTCCATTCCATTCCATTCCATTCCATTCCTTTCCATTCCATTCCATTCCATTCCATTCCATTCCATTCCATTCCGTTCTACTCGGGTTGATTCCATTCCATTCCATTCCTTTCCACTGAATTCCATTGCATTCCATTCCAATCCATTCCATTCCATTCCATTCCGTTCCATTACGTTCAACTCGGGTTGATTAGATTCCATTCCATTCCATTCCATTCGATTCCATTCAATTCCATTCCATTCCATTCCATTCCATTCCATTCCATTCCATTCCATTCCAATCCATTCCATTCTACTCGGGTTGATTCCATTCCATTCCATTCCATTCCATTCCATTCCATTCCATTCCATTCCATTCCATTCCCTTCCATTCCGTTCCATTCGGTTCCATTCGATTCCATTCGATTCCATTCCATTTCAATCCATTCCATTCCGTTCCGTTCCGTTCCGTTCCTTTCCGTTCCGTTCTACTCGGGTTGATTCCATTCTATTCCACTCCATTCCATTCGATTCCATTCGATTCCATTCGATTCCATTCCATTCCATTCCATTCCATTCCATTCCATTCCATTCCATTCCATTCTACTCGGGTTGATTCAATTCCATTCCATTCCATTCCGTTTCATTCCATTCCCTTCCTTTCCATTCCATTCGGTTCCATTCGATTCCATTCGATTCCATTCTATTCCACTCCATTCAATTCCATTCCATTCGATTCCATTCGATTCCATTCCGTTCCATTCCATTTCATTCTATTTCATTGAATTTCATTCCATTCCATTCCATTCCATTCCAATCCATTCCATTCTACTCGGGATGATTCCATTCCATTCCATTCCATTCCATTCCGTTCCATTCTACTCGGGTTGATTCCATTCCATTCCATTCCATTCCATTCCATTCCATTCCATTCCATTCCATTCCATTCCATTCCATTCCACTCCACTCCATTCCATTCCATTCCATTCCATGTCATTCCATTCCATTCCATTCCATTCGATTGCTTTCGATTCCATTCCATTCCATTCCATTCCATTCCATTCCATTCCTTTCCATTCCATTCCATTCTATTCCATTCGATTCCATTCCATTCCATTCCATTCGATTCCATTCGATTCGATTCCATTCCATTCCATTCCATTCCATTCCATTCCATTCCATTCCATTCCATTCCGTTCTACTCGTGTTCATTCCATTGCATTCCATTCCATTCCATTCTATTCCATTGAATTTCATTCCATTCCATTCCATTCCATTCCATTCCCTTCCATTCCATTCCATTCGGTTCCATTCGATTCCATTCGATTCCATTCCATTTCACTCCATTCCATTCCATTCCGTTAAGTTCCATTCTGTTCCGTTCCGTTCCGTTCTATTCGGGTTGATTCCATTCTATTCCACTCCATTCCATTCGATTCCATTCGATTCCATTCCATTCCATTCCTTTCCATTCCATTCCATTCCATTCCATTCCCTTCCATTCTATTCTATTGAATTCCATTGCATTCCATTCCATTCCATTCCTATCCATTCCATTCTACTGGGGTTGATTCCATTCCTTTCCATTCCATTTCATTCCATTCCATTACATTCCGCTCTATTCGGGTTCATTCCATTCCAATCCATTCCATTTGATTCCATTCGATTCCATTCCATTCCTTTCCGTTCTACTCGGGTCCATTCCATTCCATTCCATTCCATTCCGTTCTGTTCCATTCGATTCCATTCCATTCCATTCCAATCCATTCCATTCAACTCGGGTTGATTCCATTCCATTCCATTCCATTCCATTCCATTCCATTCCATTCCATTCCATTTCATTCCAGTCCATTCCATTCGATTCCATTCCATTCCATTCCATTTCATTGCATTCCATTCCATTCCATTCCATTCCATTCCATTCCATTCCATTCCATTCCATTCCGTTCCGTTCGGTTCCATTCGATTCCATTCGATTCCATTCCATTCCATTCCATTCCATTCCATTCCATTCTATTCCATTCTATTCTATTGAATTCCATTCCATTCCATTCCATTCCATTCCATTCCATTCCATTCCATTCCATTCTATTCCATTCTATTCTATTGAATTCCATTCCATTCCATTCCATTCCATTCCATTCCATTCCTTTCCATTGCCTTCCATTCCATTCCATTCGGTTCCATTCGATTCCATTCGATTCCATTCTATTCCACTCTATTCAATTCTATTCCATTCGATTCCATTCGATTCCATTCCGTTCCATTCCATTCCATTCCATTTCATTCTATTTCATTGAATTTCATTCCATTCCATTCCATTCCATTCCAATCCATTCCATTCTACTCGGGTTGATTCCATTCCATTCCATTCCATTCCATTCCGTTCCATTCTACTCGGGTTGATTCCATTCCATTCCATTCCATTCCATTCCATTCCATTCCATTCCATTCCATTCCATTCCATTCCACTCCATTCCATTCCATTCCATTCCATTCCATTCGATTCCATTCGATTGCATTCGATTCCATTCCATTCCATTCCATTCCATTCCATTCCATTCCATTCCATTCCATTCCATTCGATTCCATTCGATTCCACTCGATTCCATTCGATTCCATTCCATTCAATTCCATTCCATTCCATTCCATTCCATTCCATTCCATTCCATTCTACTCGGGTTGATTCCATTCCATTCCATTCCATTCCATTCCATTCCATTCCCTTCCATTCCATTCCATTCGGTTCCATTCGATTCCATTCGATTCCATTCCATTTCACTCCATTCCATTCCACTCCATTCCATTCCATTCCGTTAAGTTCCGTTCTGTTCCTTTCCGTTCCGTTCTATTCGGGTTGATTCCATTCTATTCCACTCCATTCTATTCGATTCCATTCCATTCCATTCCATTCCATTCCATTCCATTCCATTCCATTCCATTCCATTCCATTCCATTCCATTCCATTCCATTCCGTTCTACTCGGGTTCATTCCATTCCATTCCATTCCATTCGATTCCATTCCATTCGAATCAACTCCATTCCATTCTACTCGGCTTGATTGCATTCCATTCCATTCCATTCCATTCCAGTCCATTCCATTCGAATCAACTCCATTCCATTCCATTTCATTGCATTCCATTCTATTCCATTCCATTCCATTCCATTCCATTCCATTCCATTCCATTCCATTCCATTCCCTTCCATTCCGTTCCATTCGGTTCCATTCGATTCCATTCGATTCCATTCCATTTCAATCCATTCCATTCCGTTCCGTTCCGTTCCGTTCCTTTCTGTTCCGTTCTATTCGGGTTGATTCCATTCTATTCCACTCCATTCCATTCGATTCCCTTCGATTCCATTCGATTCCATTCCATTCCATTCCATTCCATTCCATTCTATTCTATTGAATTCCATTCCATTCCATTCCATTAAATTCCTATCCATTTCATTCTACTCGGGTTGATTCCAATCCATTCCATTCCATTCCATTCCATTCCATTCCATCCCATTCCATTCCATTCGATTCCATTCCATTCCATTCCATTCCATTCCATTCCAATCCATTCCATTCTACTCGGGTTGATTCCATTCCATTCCATTCCATTCCATTCCATTCCTTTCCATTGCCTTCCATTCCATTCCATTCGGTTCCATTCGACTCCATTCGATTCCATTCTATTCCACTCCATTCAATTCTATTCCATTCGATTCCATTCGATTCCATTCCGTTCCATTCCACTCCATTCCATTTCATTCTATTTCATTGAATTTCATTCCATTCCATTCCATTCCATTCCTATCAATTCCATTCTACTCGGGTTGATTCCATTCCATTCCATTCCATTCCATTCCATTCCATTCCATTCCATTCCATTCCATTCCATTCCATTCCATTCGATTCCATTCGATTCCATTCGATTCCATTCCATTCCATTCCATTCCATTCCATTCCATTCCATTCGATTCCATTCCATTCCATTCCATTCCATTCCATTCCATTCCATTCCATTCCATTCCGTTCTACTCGGGTTCATTCCATTCCATTCCATTCCATTCCATTCCATTCTATTGCATTGAATTCCATTCCATTCCATTCCATTCCATTCCATTCCATTCCATTCCATTCCATTCCATTCCATTCCATTCCTTTCTACTCGGGTTGATTCCATTCCATTCCATTCCATTCCATTCCATTCTATTCCATTGAATTCCATTCCATTCCATACCATTCCATTCCATTCCATTCCATTCCATTCCATTCCATTCCATTCCATTGCATTCCGTTCTACTCGGGTTGATTCCATTCCATTCCATTCCATTGAATTCCATTGAATTCCATTCCATTCCATTCCATTCCATTCCATTCCATTCCATTCCATTCCATTCCATTCCATTCCATTCCGTTCAACTCAGGTTGATTCCATTCCATTCCATTCCATTCGATTCCGTTCAATTCCATTCGATTCCATTCCATTCCATTCCGTTCCATTCCATTCCATTCCATTCCATTCCAATCCATTCCATTCTACTCGGGTTGATTCCATTCCATTCCATTCCATTCCATTCCATTCCATTCCATTCCATTCCATTCGGTTCCATTCGATTCCATTCGATTCCATTCCATTTCATTCCATTCCATTCCGTTCCGTTCCGTTCCGTTCCAGTCCGTTCCGTTCTATTCGGGTTCATTCCATTCTATTCCACTCCATTCCATTCAATTCCATACGATTCCATTCGATTCCATTGCATTCCATTCCATTCCATTCCATTCCATTCCATTCTATTCTATTGAATTCCATTCCATTCCATTCCATTCCATTCCTATCCATTCCATTCTACTCGGGTTGATTCCATTCCATTCCATTCCATTCCATTCCATTCCATTCCATTCCGTTCTACTCGGGTTTATTCCATTCCATTCCATTCCATTCCATTCAATTCCATTCCATTCCATTCCATTCCATTCCATTCCATTCCATTCCGTTCTACTCGGTTCCTTTCCATTCCATTCCATTCCATTCGATTCCATTCCATTCCATTCCAATCCATTCCATTCTAATCGGGTTGATTCCATTCCATTGCATTCCATTCCATTCCATTCCATTGCATTCCATTCCATTCCATTCCTTTCTACTCGGGTTGATCCCATTCTATTCCATTCCATTCCATTCCATTCCATTCCATTCCATTCCATTCCATTCCATTCCATTCCATTCGATTCCATTCGATTCCATTCCATTCCATTCCATTCCATTCCATTCCATTCCATTCCATTCCATTCCGTTCTACTCGGGTTCATTCCATTCCATTCCATTCCATTCCATTCCATTCCATTCTATTGCATTGAATTCCATTCCATTCCATTCCATTCCATTCCATTCCATTCCATTCCATTCCATTCCATTCCTTTCTACTCGGGTTGATTCCATTCCGTTCCATTCCACTCCATTCCATTTCATTCTATTTCATTGAATTTCATTCCATTCCATTCCATTCCATTCCAATCCATTCCATTGTACTCGGGCTGATTCCATTCCATTCCATTCCATTCCATTCCATTCCATTCCATTCCATTCCATTCCATTCCATTCCATTCCATTCCATTCCATTCCATTCGATTCCTTTCGATTCCATTCCATTCCATTCCATTCCATTCCATTCCATTCCATTCCATTCCATTCCATTCCGTTCTACTCGGGTTCATTCCATTCCGTTCCATTCCATTCCATTCCATTCTATTGCATTGAATTCCATTCCATTCCATTCCATTCCATTCCATTCCATTCCATTCCATTCCATTCCATTCCATTCCATTCCATTCCTTTCTACTCGGGTTGATTCCATTCCATTCCATTCCATTCCATTCTATTCCATTGAATTCCATTCCATTCCATACCATTCCATTCCATTCCATTCCATTCCATTCCATTCCATTCCATTCCATTCCATTGCATTCCGTTCTACTCGGGTTGATTCCATTCCATTCCATTCCATTCCATTCCATTCCATTCCATTCCATTCCGTTCAACTCAGGTTGATTCCATTCCATTCCATTCCATTCCATTCGATTCCATTCAATTCCATTCGATTCCATTCCATTCCATTCCGTTCCATTCCATTCCATTCCATTCCATTCCAATCCATTCCATTCTACTCGGGTTGATTCCATTCCATTCCATTCCATTCCATTCCATTCCATTCCATTCCATTCGGTTCCATTCGATTCCATTCGATTCCATTCCATTTCATTCCATTCCATTCCGTTCCATTCCGTTCCGTTCCAGTCCGTTCCGTTCTATTCGGGTTCATTCCATTCTATTCCACTCCATTCCATTCAATTCCATACGATTCCATTCGATTCCATTCCATTCCATTCCATTCCATTCCATTCCATTCTATTCTATTGAATTCCATTCCATTCCATTCCATTCCATTCCTATCCATTCCATTCTACTCGGGTTGATTCCACTCCATTCCATTCCATTCCATTCCATTCCATTCCATTCCATTCCATTCCATTCCATTCCGTTCTACTCGGGTTTATTCCATTCCATTCCATTCCATTCCATTCCATTCCATTCCATTCCATTCCATTCCATTCCATTCCATTCCATTCCATTCGATTCCATTCCATTCCATTCCAATCCATTCCATTCTAATCGGGTTGATTCCATTCCATTGCATTCCATTCCATTCCATTCCATTGCATTCCATTCCATTCCATTCCTTTCTACTCGGGTTGATCCCATTCTATTCCATTCCATTCCATTCCATTCCATTCCATTCCATTCCATTCCATTCCATTCCATTCCATTCCATTCGATTCCATTCCATTCCATTCCATTCCATTCCGTTCCATTCCATTCCATTCCATTCCACTCCATTCCGTTCTACTCGGGTTCATTCCATTCCATTCCATTCCATTCCATTCCATTCCATTCTATTGCATTGAATCCCATTCCATTTCTTTCCATTCCATTCTATTCCATTGAATTCCATTCCATTCCATACCATTCCATTCCATTCCATTCCATTCCATTCCATTCCATTCCATTCCATTCCATTCCATTCCATTGCATTCCGTTCTACTCGGGTTGATTCCATTCCATTCCATTCCATTCCATTCCATTCCATTCCATTCCATTCCATTCCATTCCGTTCAACTCGGGTTGATTCCATTCCATTCCATTCCATTCCATTCCATTCCATTCCATTCCATTCCATTCCATTCCATTCGATTCCATTCCATTCCATTCCATTCCATTCCATTCCAATCCATTCCATTCTACTCGGGTTGATTCCATTCTATTCCACTCCATTCCATTCCATTCCATTCCATTCCATTCCATTCCATTCCATTCCATTCCATTCGGTTCCATTCGATTCCATTCGATTCCATTCCATTTCACTCCATTCCATTCCGTTCCGTTCCGTTCGGTTCCAGTCCGTTCCGTTGTATTCGGGTTCATTCCATTCTATTCAACTCCATTCCATTCAATTCCATTCGATTCCATTCGATTCCATTCCATTCCATTCCATTCCATTCCATTCCATTCCATTCCATTCCCTTCCATTCTATTCTATTGAATTCCATTCCATTCCATTCCATTCCATTCCTATCCATTCCATTCTCCTCGGGTTGATTCCATTCCATTCCATTCCATTCCATTCCATTCCTTTCCATTCCATTCCATTCCATTCCATTCCATTCCATTCCATTCCATTCCATTCCGTTCTACTCGGGTTCATTCCATTCCATTCCATTCCATTCCATTCCATTCCATTCCATTCCATTCCATTCTACTCGGGTCCTTTCCATTCCATTCCATTCCATTCCATTCGATTCCCTTCCATTCCATTCGATTCCATTCCATTCCATTCCAATCCATTCCATTCTACTCGGGTTGATTCCATTCCATTGCATTCCATTCCATTCCATTCCATTCCATTCCATTCCATTCCATTCCTTTCTAATCGGGTTGATCCCATTCTATTCCATTCGATTCCATTCCATTCCATTCGATTCCATTCCATTCCATTCCATTTCATTGTATTCCATTCCATTCCATTCCATTCCATTCCATTCCATTCCATTCCATTCCATTCCATTCCATTCCATTCCATTCCATTCCATTCCTTTCTACTCTGGTTGATCCCATTCTATTCCATTCCATTCCATTCGATTCCATTCGATTCCATTCGATTCCATTCCATTCCATTCCATTCCATTCCATTCCGTTCTACTCGGGTTCATTCCATTCCATTGCATTCCATTCTATTGTATTCCATTGAATTCCATTCCATTCCATTCCATTCCATTCCTTTCCATTCCATTCCATTCCATTCCATTCCATTCCATTCCGTTCTACTCGGGTTGATTCCATTCCATTCCATTCCATTCCACTGAATTCCATTGCATTCCATTCCAATCCATTCCATTCCATTCCATTCCGTTCCATTACGTTCAACTCGGGTTGATTAGATTCCATTCCATTCCATTCCATTCGATTCCATTCAATTCCATTCCATTCCATTCCATTCCATTCCATTCCATTCCATTCCATTCCATTCCATTCCAATCCATTCCATTCTACTCGGGTTGATTCCATTCCATTCCATTCCATTCCATTCCATTCCATTCCATTCCCTTCCATTCCGTTCCATTCGGTTCCATTCGATTCCATTCGATTCCATTCCATTTCAATCCATTCCATTCCGTTCCGTTCCGTTCCGTTCCTTTCCGTTCCGTTCTATTCGGGTTGATTCCATTCTATTCCACTCCATTCCATTCGATTCCATTCGATTCCATTCGATTCCATTCCATTCCATTCCATTCCATTCCATTCCATTCCATTCCATTCCATTCCATTCTACTCGGGTTGATTCAATTCCATTCCATTCCATTCCGTTTCATTCCATTCCCTTCCTTTCCATTCCATTCGGTTCCATTCCGTTCCATTCCATTCCATTCCATTTCATTCTATTTCATTGAATTTCATTCCATTCCATTCCATTCCATTCCAATCCATTCCATTCTACTCGGGTTGATTCCATTCCATTCCATTCCATTCCATTCCGTTCCATTCTACTCGGGTTGATTCCATTCCATTCCATTCCATTCCATTCCATTCCATTCCATTCCATTCCATTCCATTCCATTCCATTCGATTCCATTCCATTCCATTCCATTCCATTCCATTCCATTCCATTCCATTCCATTCCATTCCGTTCTACTCGGGTTCATTCCATTCCATTCCATTCCATTCCATTCCATTCCATTCCATTCCATTCTATTGCATTGAATCCCATTCCATTTCTTTCCATTCCATTCTATTCCATTGAATTCCATTCCATTCCATACCATTCCATTCCATTCCATTCCATTCCATTCCATTCCATTCCATTCCATTCCATTCCATTGCATTCCGTTCTACTCGGGTTGATTCCATTCCATTCCATTCCATTCCATTCCATTCCATTCCATTCCATTCCATTCCATTCCGTTCAACTCGGGTTGATTCCATTCCATTCCATTCCATTCAATTCCATTCCATTCCATTCCATTCCATTCCATTCCATTCGATTCCATTCCATTCCATTCCATTCCATTCCATTCCAATCCATTCCATTCTACTCGGGTTGATTCCATTCTATTCCACTCCATTCCATTCCATTCCATTCCATTCCATTCCATTCCATTCGGTTCCATTCGATTCCATTCGATTCCATTCCATTTCACTCCATTCCATTCCGTTCCGTTCCGTTCGGTTCCAGTCCGTTCCGTTGTATTCGGGTTCATTCCATTCTATTCAACTCCATTCCATTCAATTCCATTCGATTCCATTCGATTCCATTCCATTCCATTCCATTCCATTCCATTCCATTCCCTTCCATTCTATTCTATTGAATTCCATTCCATTCCATTCCATTCCATTCCTATCCATTCCATTCTCCTCGGGTTGATTCCATTCCATTCCATTCCATTCCATTCCATTCCATTCCATTCCATTCCATTCCATTCCATTCCATTCCATTCCATTCCGTTCTACTCGGGTTCATTCCATTCCATTCCATTCCATTCCATTCCATTCCATTCCATTCCATTCCATTCCATTCTACTCGGGTCCTTTCCATTCCATTCCATTCCATTCCATTCGATTCCCTTCCAATCCATTCGATTCCATTCCATTCCATTCCAATCCATTCCATTCTACTCGGGTTGATTCCATTCCATTGCATTCCATTCCATTCCATTCCATTCCATTCCATTCCATTCCTTTCTAATCGGGTTGATCCCATTCTATTCCATTCCATTCCATTCCATTCCATTCGATTCCATTCCATTCCATTCCATTTCATTGTATTCCATTCCATTCCATTCCATTCCATTCCATTCCATTCCATTCCATTCCATTCCATTCCATTCCATTCCATTCCATTCCATTCCTTTCTACTCTGGTTGATCCCATTCTATTCCATTCCATTCCATTCGATTCCATTCGATTCCATTCGATTCCATTCCATTCCATTCCATTCCATTCCATTCCGTTCTACTCGGGTTCATTCCATTCCATTGCATTCCATTCTATTGTATTCCATTGAATTCCATTCCATTCCATTCCATTCCATTCCTTTCCATTCCATTCCATTCCATTCCATTCCATTCCATTCCATTCCATTCCGTTCTACTCGGGTTGATTCCATTCCATTCCATTCCTTTCCACTGAATTCCATTGCATTCCATTCCAATCCATTCCATTCCATTCCATTCCGTTCCATTACGTTCAACTCGGGTTGATTAGATTCCATTCCATTCCATTCCATTCGATTCCATTCAATTCCATTCCATTCCGTTCCATTCCATTCCATTCCATTCCATTCCATTCCAATCCATTCCATTCTACTCGGGTTGATTCCATTCCATTCCATTCCATTCCATTCCATTCCATTCCATTCCATTCCATTCCCTTCCATTCCGTTCCATTCGGTTCCATTCGATTCCATTCGATTCCATTCCATTTCAATCCATTCCATTCCGTTCCGTTCCGTTCCGTTCCTTTCCGTTCCGTTCTACTCGGGTTGATTCCATTCTATTCCACTCCATTCCATTCGATTCCATTCGATTCCATTCGATTCCATTCCATTCCATTCCATTCCATTCCATTCCATTCCATTCCATTCCATTCCATTCTACTCGGGTTGATTCAATTCCATTCCATTCCATTCCGTTTCATTCCATTCCCTTCCTTTCCATTCCATTCGGTTCCATTCGATTCCATTCGATTCCATTCTATTCCACTCCATTCAATTCCATTCCATTCGATTCCATTCGATTCCATTCCGTTCCATTCCATTTCATTCTATTTCATTGAATTTCATTCCATTCCATTCCATTCCATTCCAATCCATTCCATTCTACTCGGGATGATTCCATTCCATTCCATTCCATTCCATTCCGTTCCATTCTACTCGGGTTGATTCCATTCCATTCCATTCCATTCCATTCCATTCCATTCCATTCCATTCCATTCCATTCCATTCCACTCCACTCCATTCCATTCCATTCCATTCCATGTCATTCCATTCCATTCCATT
The DNA here is from genome assembly GCF_029281585.2 of Gorilla gorilla gorilla. Taxonomy (NCBI): domain Eukaryota; kingdom Metazoa; phylum Chordata; class Mammalia; order Primates; family Hominidae; genus Gorilla; species Gorilla gorilla. The sequence goes on from NC_073241.2 coordinate 15,747,242, forward strand.
CCATTCGATTGCTTTCGATTCCATTCCATTCCATTCCATTCCATTCCATTCCATTCCTTTCCATTCCATTCCATTCTATTCCATTCGATTCCATTCCATTCCATTCCATTCGATTCCATTCGATTCGATTCCATTCCATTCCATTCCATTCCATTCCATTCCATTCCATTCCATTCCATTCCATTCCATTCCATTCCATTCCGTTCTACTCGTGTTCATTCCATTGCATTCCATTCCATTCCATTCTATTCCATTGAATTTCATTCCATTCCATTCCATTCCATTCCATTCCCTTCCATTCCATTCCATTCGGTTCCATTCGATTCCATTCGATTCCATTCCATTTCACTCCATTCCATTCCATTCCGTTAAGTTCCATTATGTTCCGTTCCGTTCCGTTCCGTTCTATTCGGGTTGATTCCATTCTATTCCACTCCATTCCATTCGATTCCATTCGATTCCATTCCATTCCATTCCTTTCCATTCCATTCCATTCCATTCCATTCCCTTCCATTCTATTCTATTGAATTCCATTGCATTCCATTCCATTCCATTCCTATCCATTCCATTCTACTGGGGTTGATTCCATTCCTTTCCATTCCATTTCATTCCATTCCATTACATTCCGCTCTATTCGGGTTCATTCCATTCCAATCCATTCCATTTGATTCCATTCGATTCCATTCCATTCCTTTCCGTTCTACTCGGGTCCATTCCATTCCATTCCATTCCATTCCGTTCTGTTCCATTCGATTCCATTCCATTCCATTCCAATCCATTCCATTCAACTCGGGTTGATTCCATTCCATTCCATTCCATTCCATTCCATTCCATTCCATTCCATTCCATTTCATTCCAGTCCATTCCATTCGATTCCATTCCATTCCATTCCATTTCATTGCATTCCATTCCATTCCATTCCATTCCATTCCATTCCATTCCATTCCATTCCATTCCATTCCGTTCCGTTCGGTTCCATTCGATTCCATTCGATTCCATTCCATTCCATTCCATTCCATTCCATTCCATTCTATTCCATTCTATTCTATTGAATTCCATTCCATTCCATTCCATTCCATTCCATTCCATTCCATTCCATTCCATTCTATTCCATTCTATTCTATTGAATTCCATTCCATTCCATTCCATTCCATTCCATTCCATTCCTTTCCATTGCCTTCCATTCCATTCCATTCGGTTCCATTCGATTCCATTCGATTCCATTCTATTCCACTCTATTCAATTCTATTCCATTCGATTCCATTCGATTCCATTCCGTTCCATTCCATTCCATTCCATTTCATTCTATTTCATTGAATTTCATTCCATTCCATTCCATTCCATTCCAATCCATTCCATTCTACTCGGGTTGATTCCATTCCATTCCATTCCATTCCATTCCGTTCCATTCTACTCGGGTTGATTCCATTCCATTCCATTCCATTCCATTCCATTCCATTCCATTCCATTCCATTCCAATCCATTCCATTCCATTCCATTCCACTCCATTCCATTCCATTCCATTCCATTCCATTCGATTCCATTCGATTGCATTCGATTCCATTCCATTCCATTCCATTCCATTCCATTCCATTCCATTCCATTCCATTCGATTCCATTCGATTCCACTCGATTCCATTCGATTCCATTCCATTCAATTCCATTCCATTCCATTCCATTCCATTCCATTCCATTCCATTCTACTCGGGTTGATTCCATTCCATTCCATTCCATTCCATTCCATTCCATTCCCTTCCATTCCATTCCATTCGGTTCCATTCGATTCCATTCGATTCCATTCCATTTCACTCCATTCCATTCCACTCCATTCCATTCCATTCCGTTAAGTTCCGTTCTGTTCCTTTCCGTTCCGTTCTATTCGGGTTGATTCCATTCTATTCCACTCCATTCTATTCGATTCCATTCCATTCCATTCCATTCCATTCCATTCCATTCCATTCCATTCCATTCCATTCCATTCCATTCCATTCCATTCCATTCCGTTCTACTCGGGTTCATTCCATTCCATTCCATTCCATTCGATTCCATTCCATTCGAATCAACTCCATTCCATTCTACTCGGCTTGATTGCATTCCATTCCATTCCATTCCATTCCAGTCCATTCCATTCGAATCAACTCCATTCCATTCCATTTCATTGCATTCCATTCTATTCCATTCCATTCCATTCCATTCCATTCCATTCCATTCCATTCCATTCCATTCCATTCCCTTCCATTCCGTTCCATTCGGTTCCATTCGATTCCATTCGATTCCATTCCATATCAATCCATTCCATTCCGTTCCGTTCCGTTCCGTTCCTTTCTGTTCCGTTCTATTCGGGTTGATTCCATTCTATTCCACTCCATTCCATTCGATTCCCTTCGATTCCATTCGATTCCATTCCATTCCATTCCATTCCATTCCATTCTATTCTATTGAATTCCATTCCATTCCATTCCATTAAATTCCTATCCATTTCATTCTACTCGGGTTGATTCCAATCCATTCCATTCCATTCCATTCCATTCCATTCCATCCCATTCCATTCCATTCGATTCCATTCCATTCCATTCCATTCCATTCCATTCCAATCCATTCCATTCTACTCGGGTTGATTCCATTCCATTCCATTCCATTCCATTCCATTCCTATCCATTGCCTTCCATTCCATTCCATTCGGTTCCATTCGACTCCATTCGATTCCATTCTATTCCACTCCATTCAATTCTATTCCATTCGATTCCATTCGATTCCATTCCGTTCCATTCCACTCCATTCCATTTCATTCTATTTCATTGAATTTCATTCCATTCCATTCCATTCCATTCCAATCAATTCCATTCTACTCGGGTTGATTCCATTCCATTCCATTCCATTCCATTCCATTCCATTCCATTCCATTCCATTCCATTCCATTCGATTCCATTCGATTCCATTCGATTCCATTCCATTCCATTCCATTCCATTCCATTCCATTCCATTCGATTCCATTCCATTCCATTCCATTCCATTCCATTCCATTCCATTCCATTCCATTCCGTTCTACTCGGGTTCATTCCATTCCATTCCATTCCATTCCATTCCGTTCTACTCGGGTTGATTCCATTCCATTCCATTCCATTCCATTCCATTCTATTCCATTGAATTCCATTCCATTCCATACCATTCCATTCCATTCCATTCCATTCCATTCCATTCCATTCCATTCCATTCCATTGCATTCCGTTCTACTCGGGTTGATTCCATTCCATTCCATTCCATTGAATTCCATTGAATTCCATTCCATTCCATTCCATTCCATTCCATTCCATTCCATTCCATTCCATTCCATTCCGTTCCGTTCAACTCAGGTTGATTCCATTCCATTCCATTCCATTCGATTCCGTTCAATTCCATTCGATTCCATTCCATTCCATTCCGTTCCATTCCATTCCATTCCATTCCATTCCAATCCATTCCATTCTACTCGGGTTGATTCCATTCCATTCCATTCCATTCCATTCCATTCCATTCCATTCCATTCCATTCGGTTCCATTCGATTCCATTCGATTCCATTCCATTTCATTCCATTCCATTCCGTTCCGTTCCGTTCCGTTCCAGTCCGTTCCGTTCTATTCGGGTTCATTCCATTCTATTCCACTCCATTCCATTCAATTCCATACGATTCCATTCGATTCCATTCCATTCCATTCCATTCCATTCCATTCCATTCCATTCTATTCTATTGAATTCCATTCCATTCCATTCCATTCCATTCCTATCCATTCCATTCTACTCGGGTTGATTCCATTCCATTCCATTCCATTCCATTCCATTCCATTCCATTCCATTCCATTCCATTCCATTCCATTCCATTCCATTCCGTTCTACTCGGGTTTATTCCATTCCATTCCATTCCATTCCATTCAATTCCATTCCATTCCATTCCATTCCATTCCATTCCATTCCGTTCTACTCGGTTCCTTTCCATTCCATTCCATTCCATTCGATTCCATTCCATTCCATTCCAATCCATTCCATTCTAATCGGGTTGATTCCATTCCATTGCATTCCATTCCATTCCATTCCATTGCATTCCATTCCATTCCATTCCTTTCTACTCGGGTTGATCCCATTCTATTCCATTCCATTCCATTCCATTCCATTCCATTCCATTCCATTCCATTCCATTCGATTCCATTCGATTCCATTCCATTCCATTCCATTCCATTCCATTCCATTCCATTCCATTCCATTCCATTCCGTTCCACTCGGGTTCATTCCATTCCATTCCATTCCATTCCATTCCATTCCATTCTATTGCATTGAATTCCATTCCATTCCATTCCATTCCATTCCATTCCATTCCATTCCATTCCATTCCATTCCTTTCTACTCGGGTTGATTCCATTCCGTTCCATTCCACTCCATTCCATTTCATTCTATTTCATTGAATTTCATTCCATTCCATTCCATTCCATTCCAATCCATTCCATTGTACTCGGGCTGATTCCATTCCATTCCATTCCATTCCATTCCATTCCATTCCATTCCATTCCATTCCATTCCATTCCATTCCATTCCATTCCATTCCATTCGATTCCTTTCGATTCCATTCCATTCCATTCCATTCCATTCCATTCCATTCCATTCCATTCCATTCCATTCCGTTCTACTCGGGTTCATTCCATTCCGTTCCATTCCATTCCATTCCATTCTATTGCATTGAATTCCATTCCATTCCATTCCATTCCATTCCATTCCATTCCATTCCATTCCATTCCATTCCATTCCATTCCATTCCATTCCTTTCTACTCGGGTTGATTCCATTCCATTCCATTCCATTCCATTCTATTCCATTGAATTCCATTCCATTCCATACCATTCCATTCCATTCCATGCCATTCCATTCCATTCCATTCCATTCCATTCCATTGCATTCCGTTCTACTCGGGTTGATTCCATTCCATTCCATTCCATTGAATTCCATTGAATTCCATTCCATTCCATTCCATTCCATTCCATTCCATTCCATTCCATTCCATTCCATTCCATTCCATTCCATTCCGTTCAACTCAGGTTGATTCCATTCCATTCCATTCCATTCCATTCGATTCCATTCAATTCCATTCGATTCCATTCCATTCCATTCCGTTCCATTCCATTCCATTCCATTCCATTCCAATCCATTCCATTCTACTCGGGTTGATTCCATTCCATTCCATTCCATTCCATTCCATTCCATTCCATTCCATTCGGTTCCATTCGATTCCATTCGATTCCATTCCATTTCATTCCATTCCATTCCGTTCCGTTCCGTTCCGTTCCAGTCCGTTCCGTTCTATTCGGGTTCATTCCATTCTATTCCACTCCATTCCATTCAATTCCATACGATTCCATTCGATTCCATTCCATTCCATTCCATTCCATTCCATTCCATTCTATTCTATTGAATTCCATTCCATTCCATTCCATTCCATTCCATTCCTATCCATTCCATTCTACTCGGGTTGATTCCACTCCATTCCATTCCATTCCATTCCATTCCATTCCATTCCATTCCATTCCATTCCATTCGATTCCGTTCTACTCGGGTTTATTCCATTCCATTCCATTCCATTCCATTCCATTCCATTCCATTCCATTCCATTCCATTCCATTCCATTCCGTTCTACTCGGTTCCTTTCCATTCCATTCCATTCCATTCGATTCCATTCCATTCCATTCCAATCCATTCCATTCTAATCGGGTTGATTCCATTCCATTGCATTCCATTCCATTCCATTCCATTGCATTCCATTCCATTCCATTCCTTTCTACTCGGGTTGATCCCATTCTATTCCATTCCATTCCATTCCATTCCATTCGATTCCATTCCATTCCATTCCATTCCATTCCATTCCATTCAATTCGATTCCATTCGATTCCATTCCATTCCATTCCATTCCATTCCATTCCAATCCATTCCATTCCATTCCATTCCATTCCATTCCATTCCATTCTACTCGGGGTCATTCCATTCCATTCCATTCCATTCCATTCCATTCCATTCTATTGCATTGAATTCCATTCCATTCCATTCCATTCCATTCCATTCCATTCCATTCCATTCCATTCCATTCCATTCCTTTCTACTCGGGTTGATTCCATTCCATTCCATTCCATTCTATTCCATTGAATTCCATTCCATTCCATACCATTCCATTCCATTCCATTCCATTCCATTCCATTCCATTCCATTGCATTCCGTTCTACTCGGGTTGATTCCATTCCATTCCATTCCATTCCATTCCATTCCATTCCATTCCATTCCATTCCATTCCATTCCATTCCATTCCATTCCATTCCATTCCATTCCATTCCATTCCGTTCAACTCAGGTTGATTCCATTCCATTCCATTCCATTCCATTCGATTCCATTCAATTCCATTCGATTCCATTCCATTCCATTCCATTCCTTTCCATTCCATTGCATTCCAATCCATTCCATTCTACTCGGGTTGATTCCATTCCATTCCATTCCATTCCATTCCATTCCATTCCATTCCATTCGGTTCCATTCGATTCCATTCGATTCCATTCCATTTCACTCCATTCCATTCCGTTCCGTTCCGTTCCGTTCCAGTCCATTCCGTTCTATTCGGGTTCATTCCATTCTATTCCACTCCATTCCATTCAATTCCATTCGATTCCATTCGATTCCATTCCATTCCATTCCATTCCATTCTATTCCATTCCCTTCCATTCTATTCTATTGAATTCCATTCCATTCCATTCCATTCCATTCCTATCCATTCCATTCTACTCGGGTTGATTCCATTCCATTCCATTCCATTCCATTCCATTCCATTCCATTCCATTCCATTCCATTCCGTTCTACTCGGGTTCATTCCATTCCATTCCATTCCATTCCATTCCATTCCATTCCATTCCATTCCATTCCATTCCGTTCTACTCGGGTCCTTTCCATTCCATTCCATTCCATTCGATTCCATTCCATTCCATTCCAATCCATTCCATTCTACTCGGGTTGATTCCATTCCATTGCATTCCATTCCATTCCATTCCATTGCATTCCATTCCATTCCATTCCTTTCTACTCGGGTTGTTCCCGTTCTATTCCATTCCATTCCATTCCATTCCATTCGGTTCCATTCCATTCCATTCCATTTCATTGCATTCCACTCCATTCAATTCTATTCCATTCGATTCCATTCGATTCCATTCCGTTCCATTCCATTTCATTCTATTTCATTGAATTTCATTCCATTCCATTCCATTCCATTCCAATCCATTCCATTCTATCCGGGTTGATTCCATTCCATTCCATTCCATTCCATTCCGTTCCATTCTACTCCGGTTGATTCCATTCCATTCCATTCCATTCCATTCCATTCCATTCCATTCCATTCCATTCCATTCCATTCCATTCCATTCCACTCCACTCCATTCCATTCCATTCCATTCCATTCCATTCCATTCCATTCGATTCCATTCGATTGCATTCGATTCCATTCCATTCCATTCCATTCCATTCCATTCCATTCCATTCCTTTCCATTCCATTCCATTCGATTCCATTCCATTCCATTCCATTCCATTCCATTCCATTCCATTCCATTCCATTCCATTCCATTCCATTCCATTCCGTTCTACTCGGGTTCATTCCATTGCATTCCATTCCATTCCATTCTATTCCATTGAATTTCATTCCATTCCATTCCATTCCATTCCATTCCATTCCATTCCATTCCATTCCATTCCTTCCCTATCCATTCCATTCTACTCGGGTTGATTCCATTCCATTCCATTCCATTCCATTCCATTCCATTCCATTCCATTCCATTCCATTCCATTCCATTCCATTCCGTTCTACTCGGGTTCATTCCATTCCATTCCATTCCATTCCATTCCATTCCATTCCATTCCATTCCATTCCATTCCGTTCTACTCGGGTCCTTTCCATTCCATTCCATTCCATTCGATTCCCTTCCATTCCATTCTATTCCACCCCATTCCATTCAATTCCATTCGATTCCATTCGATTCCATTCCATTCCATTCCATTCCATTCCATTCCATTCCATTCCCTTCCATTTTATTCTATTGAATTCCATTCCATTCCATTCCATTCCATTCCATTCCTATCCATTCCATTCTACTCGGGTTGATTCCATTCCATTCCATTCCATTCCATTCCATGCCATTCCATTCCATTCCATTCCATTCCGTTCTACTCGGGTTCATTCCATTCCATTCCATTCCATTCCATTCCATTCCATTCCATTCCATTCCGTTCAACTCAGGTTGATTCCATTCCATTCCATTCCATTCCATTCCATTCCATTCCATTCCATTCCATTCCGTTCCATTCCATTCCTTTCCATTCCATTCCATTGCAATCCATTCCATTCTACTCGGGTTGATTCCATTCCATTCCATTCCATTCCATTCCATTCCATTCCATTCGGTTCCATTCGATTCCATTCGATTCCATTCCATTCCACTCCATTCCATTCCGTTCCGTTCCGTTCCGTTCCAGTCCGTTCCGTTCTATTCGGGTTCATTCCATTCTATTCCACTCCATTCCATTCAATTCCATTCGATTCCATTCGATTCCATTCCATTCCATTCCATTCCATTCCTTTCCATTCCATTCCCTTCCATTCTATTCTATTGAATTCCATTCCATTCCATTCCATTCCATTCCTATCCATTCCATTCTTCTCGGGTTGATTCCATTCCATTCCATTCCATTCCATTCCATTCCATTCCATTCCATTCCATTCCATTCCATTCCATTCCATTCCATTCCGTTCTACTCGGGTTCATTCCATTCCATTCCATTCCATTCCATTCCATTCCATTCCATTCCATTCCATTCCGTTCTAGTCGGGTCCTTTCCATTCCATTCCATTCCATTCGATTCCATTCCATTCCATTCCAATCCATTCCATTCTACTCGGGTTGATTCCATTCCATTGCATTCCATTCCATTCCATTCCATTGCATTCCATTCCATTCCATTCCTTTCTACTCGGGTTGATCCCATTCTATTCCATTCCATTCCATTCCATTCCATTCGATTCCATTCCATTCCATTCCGTTCTACTCGGGTTCATTCCATTCCATTGCATTCCATTCTATTGTATTCCATTGAATTTCATTCCATTCCATTCCATTCCATTCCATTCCATTCCATTCCATTCCATTCCATTCCATTCCGTTCTACTCGGGTTGATTCCATTCCATTCCATTCCATTCCACTGAATTCCATTGCATTCCATTCCAATCCATTCCATTCCATTCCATTCCGTTCCATTCCGTTCAACTCGGGTTGATTAGATTCCATTCCATTCCATTCCATTCCATTCCATTCCATTCAATTCCATTCCATTCCATTCCATTCCATTCCATTCCATTCCATTCCATTCCAATCCATTCCATTCTACTCGGGTTGATTCCATTCCATTCCATTCCATTCCATTCCATTCCATTCCATTCCATTCCATTCCATTCCGTTCCATTCAGTTCCATTCGTTTCCATTCGATTCCATTCCATTTCAATCCATTCCATTCCGTTCCGTTCTGTTACGTTCCTTTCCGTTCCGTTCTATTCGGGTTGATTCCATTCTATTCCACTCCATTCCATTCGATTCCATTCGATTCCATTCGATTCCATTCCATTCCATTCCATTCCATTCCATTCCATTCCATTCCATTCTATTCTATAGAATTCCATTCCATTCCATTCCATTGAATTCCTATCCATTTCATTCTACTCGGGTTGATTCAAATCCATTCCATTAAATTCCATTCCATTCGATTCCATTCGATTCCATTCGATTCCATTCCATTCCATTCCATTCCATTCCATTCCATTCCAATCCATTCCATTCTACTCGGGTTGATTCCATTCCATTCCATTCCATTTCGTTCCATTGCCTTCCATTCCATTCCATTCGGTTCCATTCGTTTCCATTCGATTCCATTCTATTCCACTCCATTCAATTCTATTCCATTCGATTCCATTCGATTCCATTCCGTTCCATTCCATTTCATTCTATTTCACTGAATTTCATTCCATTCCATTCCATTCCATTCCAATCCATTCCATTCTACCCGGGTTGATTCCATTCCATTCCATTCCATTCCATTCCGTACCATTCTACTCGGGTTGATTCCATTCCATTCCATTCCATTCCATTCCATTCCATTCCATTCCATTCCATTCCATTCCATTCCATTCCATTCCACTCCACTCCACTCCATTCCATTCCATTCCATTCCATTCCATTCCATTCCATTCCATTCCATTCGATTCCATTCGATTGCATTCGATTCCATTCCATTCCATTCCATTCCATTCCATTCCATTCCTTTCCATTCCTTTCCAATCCATTCCATTCGATTCCATTCCATTCCATTCCATTCGATTCCATTCCATTCCATTCCATTCCATTCCATTCCATTCCATTCCATTCCATTCCATTCCGTTCTACTCGGGTTCATTTCATTGCATTCCATTCCATTCCATTCTATTCCATTGAATTTCATTCCATTCCATTCCATTCCAATCCATTCCATTCCATTCCATTCCATTTCATTCCATTCCATTCTACTGGGGTTGATTCCATTCCATTCCATTCCATTCCATTCCATTCCATTCCATTCCATTCCATTCCATTCCATTCCATTCCATTCGATTCCATTCCATTCCATTCCATTCCATTCCATTCCATTCCATTCCATTCGGTTCCATTCGATTCCATTCGATTCCATTCCATTTCACTCCATTCCATTCAATTCCGTTCCGTTCCGTTCCAGTCCGTTCCGTTCTATTCGGGTTCATTCCATTCTATTCCACTCCATTCCATTCAATTCCATTCGATTCCATTCGATTCCATTCCATTCCATTCCATTCCATTCCATTCCATTCCATTCCATTCCCTTCCATTCTATTCTATTGAATTCCATTCCATTCCATTCCATTCCATTCCTATCCATTCCATTCTACTCGGGTTGATTCCATTCCATTCCATTCCATTCCATTCCATTCCATTCCATTCCATTCCATTCCATTCCATTCCATTCCATTCCGTTCTACTCGGGTTCATTCCATTCCATTCCATTCCATTCCATTCCATTCCATTCCATTCCATTCCATTCCATTCCGTTCCGTTCTACTCGGTCCTTTCCATTCCATTCCATTCCATTCGATTCCCTTCCATTCCATTCTATTCCACTCCATTCCATTCAATTCCATTCGATTCCATTCGATTCCATTCCATTCCATTCCATTCCATTCCATTCCATTCCATTCCATTCCATTCCCTTCCATTTTATTCTATTGAATTCCATTCCATTCCATTCCATTCCATTCCTATCCATTCCATTCTACTCGGGTTGATTCCATTCCATTCCATTCCATTCTATTCCATTCCATTCCATTCCATTCCATTCCATTCCGTTCTACTCGGGTTCATTCCATTCCATTCCATTCCATTCCATTCCATTCCATTCCATTCCATTCCATTCCATTCCATTCCGTTCAACTCAGGTTGATTCCATTCCATTCCATTCCATTCCATTCGATTCCATTCAATTCCATTCGATTCCATTCCATTCCATTCCATTCCTTTCTATACCATTCCATTCCAATCCATTCCATTCTACTCGGGTTGATTCCATTCCATTCCATTTTATTCCATTCCATTCCATTCCATTCCTTTCGGTTCCATTCGATTCCATTCGATTCCATTCCATTTCACTCCATTCCATTCCGTTCCGTTCCGTTCCGTTCCAGTCCGTTCCGTTCTATTCGGGTTCATTCCATTCTATTCCATTCCATTCCATTCCATTCCATTCCATTCCGTTCTACTCGGGTTCATTCCATTCCATTCCATTCCATTCCATTCCATTCCATTCCATTCCATTCCATTCCATTCCATTCCATTCCGTTCAACTCAGGTTGATTCCATTCCATTCCATTCCATTCCATTCGATTCCATTCAATTCCATTCGATTCCATTCCATTCCATTCCATTCCTTTCTATACCATTCCATTCCAATCCATTCCATTCTACTCGGGTTGATTCCATTCCATTCCATTTTATTCCATTCCATTCCATTCCATTCCTTTCGGTTCCATTCGATTCCATTCGATTCCATTCCATTTCACTCCATTCCATTCCGTTCCGTTCCGTTCCGTTCCAGTCCGTTCCGTTCTATTCGGGTTCATTCCATTCTATTCCACTCCATTCCATTCAATTCCATTCGATTCCATTCGATTCCATTCCATTCCGTTCCATTCCATTCCATTCCCTTCCATTCTATTCTATTGAATTCCATTCCATTCCATTCCATTCCATTCCTATCCATTCCATTCTACTCGGGTTGATTCCATTCCATTCCATTCCAATCCATTCCATTCCATTCCATTCCATTCCATTCCATTCCATTCCATTCCGTTCTACTCGGGTTCATTCCATTCCATTCCATTCCATTCCATTCCATTCCATTCCATTCCATTCCATTCCATTCCATTCCGTTCTACTCGGGTCCTTTCCATTCCATTCCATTCCATTCGATTCCATTCCATTCCAATCAAATCCATTCCATTCTACTCGGGTTGATTCCATTCCATTGCATTCCATTCCATTCCATTCCATTGCATTCCAATCCATTCCATTCTACTCGGGTTGATTCCATTCCATTCCATTCCATTCCATTCCATTCCATTCCATTCCGTTCCTTTCAGTTCCATTCGATTCCATTCGATTCCATTCCATTTCAATCCATTCCATTCCGTTCCGTTCGGTTACGTTCCTTTCCGTTCCGTTCTATTCGGGTTGATTCCATTCTATTCCACTCCATTCCATTCGATTCCATTCGATTCCATTCGATTCCATTCCATTCCATTCCATTCCATTCCATTCTATTCTATAGAATTCCATTCCATTCCATTCCATTGAATTCCTATCCATTTCATTCTACTCGGGTTGATTCCAATCCATTCAATTCCATTCCATTCCATTCCATTCCATTCCATTCCATTCGATTCCATTCGATTCCATTCGATTCCATTCCATTCCATTCCATTCCATTCCATTCCAATCCATTCCATTCTACTCGGGTTGATTCCATTCCATTCCATTCCATTTCTTTCCATTGCCTTCCATTCCATTCCATTCGGTTCCATTCGATTCCATTCGATTCCATTCTATTCCACTCCATTCAATTCTATTCCATTCGATTCCATTCGATTCCATTCCGTTCCATTCCATTTCATTCTATTTCATTGAATTTCATTCCATTCCATTCCATTCCATTCCAATCCATTCCATTCTACTCGGGTTGATTCCATTCCATTCCATTCCATTTAATTCCATTCCATTCCATTCCATTCCATTCCATTCCATTCCATTCCATTCCACTCCACTCCATTCCATTCCATTCCATTCCATTCCATTCCATTCCATTCCATTCGATTCCATTCGATTGCATTCGATTCCATTCCATTCCATTCCATTCCATTCCATTCCATTCCTTTCCATTCCATTCCATTCCATGCCATTCGATTCCATTCCATTCCATTCCATTCGATTCCATTCCATTCCATTCCATTCCATTCCATTCCATTCCATTCCATTCCGTTCTACTCGGGTTCATTCCATTGCATTCCATTCCATTCCATTCTATTCCATTGAATTTCATTCCATTCCATTCCATTCCATTCCATTCCATTCCATTCCATTCCATTCCATTCCATTCCATTCCATTCCATTCCATTCCATTCCATTCCATTCTACTGGAGTTGATTCCATTCCATTCCATTCCATTCCATTCCATTCCATTCCATTCCATTCCATTCCATTCCATTCGATTGCATTCGATTCCATTCCATTCCATTCCATTCCTTTCCATTCCATTGAATTCCATTACATTCCATTCGATTGCATTCGATTCCATTCCATTCCATTCCATTCCATTCCATTCCATTCCGTTCTACTCGGGTTCATTCCATTGCATTCCATTCCATTCCATTCTATTCCATTGAATTTCATTCCATTCCATTCCATTCCATTCCATTCCATTCCATTCCATTCCATTCCATTCCATTGCATTCCATTCCATTCCATTCCATTCCATTCGATTCCATTCGATTCCATTCGATTCCATTCCATTCCATTCCATTGCATTCCATTCCAATCCATTCCATTCTACTCGGGTTGATTCCATTCCATTCCTTTCCATTCCATTCCATTCCATTCCATTCCATTCCATTCCCTTCCATTCCATTCCATTCCATTTGATTCCATTCGATTCCATTCCATTCCTTTCCGTTCTACTCGGGTCCATTCCATTGCATTCCATTCCATTCCATTCCGTTCTGTTCCATTCGATTCCATTCCGTTCCATTCCAATCCATTCCGTTCTACTCGGGTTGATTCCATTCCATTCCATTCCATTCCATTCCATTCCATTCCATTCCATTCCATTCCATTCCATTCCATTCCATTTCATTCCAGTCCATTCCATTCGATTCCATTCCATTCCATTCCATTTCATTGCATTCCATTCCATTCCATTCCATTCCATTCCTTTCCATTCCATTCCATTCCCTTCCATTCCGTTCCATTCGGTTCCATTCGATTCCATTCGATTCCATTCCATTTCAATCCATTCCTTTCCGTTCCATTCCGTTCCGTTCCTTTCCGTTCCGTTCTATTCGGGTTGATTCCATTCTATTCCACTCCATTCCATTCGATTCCATTCGATTCCATTCGATTCCATTCCATTCCATTCCATTCCATTCCATTCCATTCCATTCTATTCTATTGTATTCCATTCCATTCCATTCCATTTAATTCCTATCCATTTCATTCTACTCGGGTTGATTCCAATCCATTCCATTCCATTCCATTCCATTCCATTCCATTCCATTCCATTCCATTCGATTCCATTCCATTCCATTCCATTCCATTCCAATCCATTCCATTCTACTCGGGTTGATTCCATTCCATTCCATTCCATTCCTTTCCATTGACTTCCATTCCATTCCATTCGGTTCCATTCGATTCCATTCGATTCCCTTCTATTCCACTCCATTCAATTCTATTCCATTCGATTCCATTCGATTCCATTCCGTTGCATTCCATTCCATTCCATTTCATTCTATTTCATTGAATTTCATTCCATTCCATTCCATTCCATTCCAATCCATTCCATTCTACTCGGGTTGATTCCATTCCATTCCATTCCATTCCATTCCATTCCATTCCATTAAACTCGATTCCATTCCATTCCATTCCATTCCATTCCATTCCATTCCATTCCATTCCAATCCATTCCATTCTACTCGGTTTGATTCCATTCCATTCCATTCCATTCCATACCATTCCCTTCCATTCTATTCTATTGAATTCCATTCCATTCCATTCCATTCCATTCCTATCCATTCCATTCTACTCGGGTTGATTCCATTCCATTCCATTCCATTCCATTCCATTCCATTCCATTCCATTCCATTCCATTCCATTCCATTCCATTCCATTCCATTCCATTCCGTTCTACTCGGGTTCATTCCATTCCATTGCATTCCATTCCATTCCATTCCATTCCATTCCATTCCATTCCATTCCGTTCTACTCGGGTCCTTTCCATTCCATTCCATTCCATTCGATTCCATTCCATTCCAATCCAATCCATTCCATTCTACTCGGGTTGATTCCATTCCATTGCATTCCATTCCATTCCATTCCATTGCATTCCATTCCATTCCATTCCTTTCTACTCGGGTTGATCCCATTCTATTCCATTCCATTCCATTCCATTCCATTCGATTCCATTCCATTCCATTCCATTCCATTCCTTTCTACTCAGGTTGATTCCATTCTATTCCATTCCATTCCATTCGATTCCATTCGATTCCATGCGATTCCATTCCATTCCATTCCATTCCATTCCATTCCGTTCTACTCGGGTTCATTCCATTCCATTGCATTCCATTCTATTGTATTCCATTGAATTCCATTCCATTCCATTCCATTCCATTCCTTTCCATTCCATTCCATTCCATTCCATTCCATTCCACTCCATTCCATTCCGTTCTACTCGGGTTGATTCCATTCCATTCCATTCCATTCCATTCCATTCCGTTCCATTCAGTTCCATTCGATTCCATTCGATTCCATTCCATTTCAATCCATTCCATTCCGTTCCGTTCGGTTACGTTCCTTTCCGTTCCGTTCTATTCGGGTTGATTCCATTCTATTCCACTCCATTCCATTCGATTCCATTCGATTCCATTCGATTCCATTCCATTCCATTCCATTCCATTCTATTCTATAGAATTCCATTCCATTCCATTCCATTGAATTCCTATCCATTTCATTCTACTCGGGTTGATTCCAATCCATTCAATTCCATTCCATTCCATTCCATTCCATTCCATTCCATTCCATTCCATTCCATTCCATTCGATTCCATTCCATTCCATTCCATTCCATTCCATTCCATTCCATTCCATTCCAATCCATTCCATTCTACTCGGGTTGATTCCATTCCATTCCATTCCATTTCTTTCCATTGCCTTCCATTCCATTCCATTCGGTTCCATTCGATTCCATTCGATTCCATTCTATTCCACTCCATTCAATTCTATTCCATTCGATTCCATTCGATTCCATTCCGTTCCATTCCATTTCATTCTATTTCATTGAATTTCATTCCATTCCATTCCATTCCATTCCAATCCATTCCATTCTACTCGGGTTGATTCCATTCCATTCCATTCCATTCCATTCCATTCCATTCCATTCCACTCCACTCCATTCCATTCCATTCCATTCCATTCCATTCCATTCCATTCCATTCGATTCCATTCGATTGCATTCGATTCCATTCCATTCCATTCCATTCCATTCCATTCCATTCCTTTCCATTCCATTCCATTCCATTCCATTCCATTCCATTCCATTCCATTCCATTCCATTCGATTCCATTCCATTCCATTCCATTCCATTCCATTCCATTCCATTCCATTCCGTTCTACTCGGGTTCATTCCATTGCATTCCATTCCATTCCATTCTATTCCATTGAATTTCATTCCATTCCATTCCATTCCATTCCATTCCATTCCATTCCATTCCATTCCATTCCATTCCATTCCATTCTACTGGGGTTGATTCCATTCCATTCCATTCCATTCCATTCCATTCCATTCCATTCCAATCCATTCCATTCCATTCGATTGCATTCGATTCCATTCCATTCCATTCCATTCCATTCCATTACATTACATTCCATTCCATTCCATTCCTTCGGTTCCATTCGATTCCATTCGATTCCATTCCATTTCACTCCATTCCATTCCGTTCCGTTCCGTTCCGTTCCAGTCCGTTACGTTCTATTCGGGTTCATTCCATTCTATTCCACTCCATTCCATTCAGTTCCATTCGATTCCATTCGATTCCATTCCATTCCATTCCATTCCATTCCATTCCATTCCATTCCATTCCATTCCGTTCTACTCTGGTTGATTCCTTTCCATTCCATTCCATTCCACTGAATTCCATTGCATTCCATTCCAATCCATTCCATTCCATTCCATTCCGTTCCATTCCATTCCATTCCATTCCAATCCATTCCATTCTACTCGGGTTGATTCCATTCCATTCCATTCCATTCCATTCCATTCCATTCCCTTCCATTCCGTTCCATTCGGTAGCATTCGATTCCATTTGATTCCATTCCATTTCAATCCATTCCATTCCGTTCCGTTCCGTTACGTTCCTTTCCGTTCCGTTCTATTCGGGTTGATTCCATTCTATTCCACTCCATTCCATTCGATTCCATTCGATTCCATTCGATTCCATTCCATTCCATTCCATTCCATTCCATTCCATTCTATTCTATAGAATTCCATTCCATTCCATTCCATTAAATTCCTATCCATTTCATTCTACTCGGGTTGATTCCAATCCATTCCATTCCATTCCATTCCATTCCATTCCATTCCATTCCATTCCATTCCTTTCCATTCGATTCCATTCGATTCCATTCCATTCCATTCCATTCCATTCCATTCCATTCCAATCCATTCCATTCTACTCGGGTTGATTCCATTCCATTCCATTCCATTTCTTTCCATTGCCTTCCATTCCATTCCATTCGGTTCCATTCGATTCCATTCGATTCCATTCTATTCCACTCCATTCAATTCTATTCCATTCGATTCCGTTCGATTCCATTCCGTTCTAATTCCATTTCATTCTATTTCATTGAATTTCATTCCATTCCATTCCATTCCATTCCAATCCATTCCATTCTACTCGGGTTGATTCCATACCATTCCATTCCATTCCATTCCATTCCATTCCGTTCCATTCTACTCGGGTTGATTCCATTCCATTCCATTCCATTCCATTCCATTCCATTCCATTCCATTCCATTCCATTCCATTCCATTCCATTCCATTCCACTCCACTCCATTCCATTCCATTCCATTCCATTCCTTTCGATTCCATTCGATTGCATTCGATTCCATTCCATTCCATTCCATTCCATTCCATTCCATTCCATTCCTTTCCATTCCATTCCATTCTATTCCATTCCATTCCATTCCATTCCATTCCATTCGATTCCATTCCATTCGATTCCATTCCATTCCATTCCATTCCATTCTATTCCATTCCATTCCATTCCATACCGTTCTACTCGGGTTCATTCCATTGCATTCCATTCCATTCCATTCCATTCTATTCCATTGAATTTCATTCCATTCCATTCCATTCCATTCCATTCCATTCCATTCCATTCCATTCCATTCCATTCCATTCTACTGGGTTTGATTCCATTCCATTCCATTCCATTGCATTCCATTCCATTCCATTCCATTCCATTCGATTCCATTCGATTCCATTCGATTCCATTCCATTCCATTCCATTGCATTCCATTCCAATCCATTCCATTCTACTCGTGTTGATTCCATTCCATTCCATTCCATTCCATTCCATTCCATTCCATTCCCTTCCATTCCCTTCCATTCGGTTCCATTCGATTCCATTCGATTCCATTCCATTTCACTCCATTCCATTCCATTCCGTTAAGTTCCGTTCTGTTCCGTTCCGTTCCGTTCTATTCGGGTTGATTCCATTCTATTCCACTCCTTTCCATTCGATTCCATTCGACTCCATTCCATTCCATTCCATTCCATTCCATTCCATTCCATTCCATTCCATTCCCTTCCATTCTATTCTATTGAATTCCATTGCATTCCATTCCATTCCATTCCTATCCATTCCATTCTACTCGGGTTGATTCCATTCCATTTCATTCCATTCCATTCCATTCCATTTGATTCCATTCGATTCCATTCCATTCCTTTCCGTTCTACTCGGGTCCATTCCATTGCATTCCATTCCATTCCATTCCGTTCTGTTCCATTCGATTCCATTCCGTTCCATTCCAATCCATTCCGTTCTACTCGGGTTGATTCCATTCCATTCCATTCCATTCCATTCCATTCCATTCCATTCCATTCCATTCCATTTCATTCCAGTCCATTCCATTCGATTCCATTCCATTCCATTCCATTTCATTGCATTCCATTCCATTCCATTCCATTCCATTCCTTTCCATTCCATTCCATTCCCTTCCATTCCGTTCCATTCGGTTCCATTCGATTCCATTCGATTCCATTCCATTTCAATCCATTCCTTTCCGTTCCATTCCGTTCCGTTCCTTTCCGTTCCGTTCTATTCGGGTTGATTCCATTCTATTCCACTCCATTCCATTCGATTCCATTCGATTCCATTCGATTCCATTCCATTCCATTCCATTCCATTCCATTCCATTCCATTCTATTCTATTGAATTCCATTCCATTCCATTCCATTTAATTCCTATCCATTTCATTCTACTCGGGTTGATTCCAATCCATTCCATTCCATTCCATTCCATTCCATTCCATTCCATGCCATTCCATTCCATTCCATTCGATTCCATTCCATTCCATTCCATTCCATTCCATTCCATTCCAATCCATTCCATTCTACTCGGGTTGATTCCATTCCATTCCATTCCATTCCTTTCCATTGCCTTCCATTCCATTCCATTCGGTTCCATTCGATTCCATTCGATTCCATTCTATTCCACTCCATTCAATTCTATTCCATTCGATTCCATTCGATTCCATTCCGTTGCATTCCATTCCTTTCCATTTAATTCTATTTCATTGAATTTCATTCCATTCCATTCCATTCCATTGCAATCAATTCCATTCTACTCGGGTTGATTCCATTCCATTCCATTCCATTCCATTCCGTTCCATTCTACTCGGGTTGATTCCATTCCATTCCATTCCATTCCATTCCATTCCATTCCATTCCATTCCATTCCACTCCATTCCATTCCATTCCATTCCATTCGATTCCATTCGATTGCATTCGATTCCATTCCATTCCATTCCATTCCATTCCATTCCATTCTATTCCATTCTATTCCATTCCATTCCATTCCATTCGATTCCATTCCATTCCATTCCATTCCATTCCATTCCATTCCTTTCGATTCCATTCCATTCCATTCCATTCCATTCCATTCCATTCCATTCCATTCCATTCCATTCCATTCCATTCCATTCCTTTCTACTCGTGTTGATTCCATACTATTCCTTTCCATTCCATTCGATTCCATTCGATTCCATTCGATTCCATTCCATTCCATTCCATGCCATTCCATTGTATTCCATTCCATTCCATTCCATTCCTTTACATTCCATTCGATTCCATTCGATTCCATTCCATTTCACTCCATTCCATTCCGTTCCGTTCCGTTCCGTTCCGTTCCGTTCCGTTCCTTTCCGTTCCGTTCCATTCCATTCCGTTCTACTCGGGTTGATTCCATGCTATTCCACTCCATTCCATTCGATTCCATTCGATTCCATTCGATTCCATTCCATTCCATTCCATTCCATTCCGTTCCATTCCATTCCATTCCATTTCATTCTATTCCATTGAATTCCATTCCATTCCATTCCATTCCATTCCATTCCATTCCATTCCATTCCATTCCATTCCATTCGATTCCATTCGATTGCATTCGATTCCATTCCATTCCATTCCATTCCATTCCATTCCATTCCTTTCCATTCCATTCCATTCCATTCCATTCCATTCCATTCCATTCCATTCCATTCCATTCGATTCCATTCCATTCCATTCCATTCCATTCCATTCCATTCCATTCCATTCCGTTCTACTCGGGTTCATTCCATTGCATTCCATTCCATTGCATTCTATTCCATTGAATTTCATTCCATTCCATTCCATTCCATTCCATTCCATTCCATTCCATTCCATTCTACTGGGGTTGATTCCATTCCATTCCATTCCATTCCATTCCATTCCATTCCATTCCAATCCATTCCATTCCATTCGATTGCATTCGATTCCATTCCATTCCATTCCATTCCATTCCATTACATTACATTCCATTCCATTCCATTCCTTCGGTTCCATTCGATTCCATTCGATTCCATTCCATTTCACTCCATTCCATTCCGTTCCGTTCCGTTCCGTTCCAGTCCGTTACGTTCTATTCGGGTTCATTCCATTCTATTCCACTCCATTCCATTCAGTTCCATTCGATTCCATTCGATTCCATTCCATTCCATTCCATTCCATTCCATTCCATTCCATTCCATTCCATTCCGTTCTACTCTGGTTGATTCCTTTCCATTCCATTCCATTCCACTGAATTCCATTGCATTCCATTCCAATCCATTCCATTCCATTCCATTCCGTTCCATTCCATTCCATTCCATTCCAATCCATTCCATTCTACTCGGGTTGATTCCATTCCATTCCATTCCATTCCATTCCATTCCATTCCCTTCCATTCCGTTCCATTCGGTTGCATTCGATTCCATTTGATTCCATTCCATTTCCATCCATTCCATTCCGTTCCGTTCCGTTACGTTCCTTTCCGTTCCGTTCTATTCGGGTTGATTCCATTCTATTCCACTCCATTCCATTCGATTCCATTCGATTCCATTCGATTCCATTCCATTCCATTCCATTCCATTCCATTCCATTCTATTCTATAGAATTCCATTCCATTCCATTCCATTAAATTCCTATCCATTTCATTCTACTCGGGTTGATTCCAATCCATTCCATTCCATTCCATTCCATTCCATTCCATTCCATTCCATTCCATTCCTTTCCATTCGATTCCATTCGATTCCATTCCATTCCATTCCATTCCATTCCATTCCATTCCAATCCATTCCATTCTACTCGGGTTGATTCCATTCCATTCCATTCCATTTCTTTCCATTGCCTTCCATTCCATTCCATTCGGTTCCATTCGATTCCATTCGATTCCATTCTATTCCACTCCATTCAATTCTATTCCATTCGATTCCGTTCGATTCCATTCCGTTCTAATTCCATTTCATTCTATTTCATTGAATTTCATTCCATTCCATTCCATTCCATTCCAATCCATTCCATTCTACTCGGGTTGATTCCATACCATTCCATTCCATTCCATTCCATTCCATTCCGTTCCATTCTACTCGGGTTGATTCCATTCCATTCCATTCCATTCCATTCCATTCCATTCCATTCCATTCCATTCCATTCCATTCCATTCGATTCCATTCCATTCCACTCCACTCCATTCCATTCCATTCCATTCCATTTCTTTCAATTCCATTCGATTGCATTCGATTCCATTCCATTCCATTCCATTCCATTCCATTCCATTCCATTCCTTTCCATTCCATTCCATTCTATTCCATTCCATTCCATTCCATTCCATTCCATTCGATTCCATTCCATTCGATTCCATTCCATTCCATTCCATTCCATTCTATTCCATTCCATTCCATTCCATACCGTTCTACTCGGGTTCATTCCATTGCATTCCATTCCATTCCATTCCATTCTATTCCATTGAATTTCATTCCATTCCATTCCATTCCATTCCATTCCATTCCATTCCATTCCATTCTACTGGGTTTGATTCCATTCCATTCCATTCCATTGCATTCCATTCCATTCCATTCCATTCCATTCGATTCCATTCGATTCCATTCGATTCCATTCCATTCCATTCCATTGCATTCCATTCCAATCCATTCCATTCTACTCGTGTTGATTCCATTCCATTCCATTCCATTCCATTCCATTCCATTCCATTCCCTTCCATTCCCTTCCATTCGGTTCCATTCGATTCCATTCAATTCCATTCCATTTCACTCCATTCCATTCCATTCCGTTAAGTTCCGTTCTGTTCCGTTCCGTTCCGTTCTATTCGGGTTGATTCCATTCTATTCCACTCCTTTCCATTCGATTCCATTCGACTCCATTCCATTCCATTCCATTCCATTCCATTCCATTCCATTCCATTCCATTCCCTTCCATTCTATTCTATTGAATTCCATTGCATTCCATTCCATTCCATTCCTATCCATTCCATTCTACTCGGGTTGATTCCATTCCATTTCATTCCATTCCATTCCATTCCATTTGATTCCATTCGATTCCATTCCATTCCTTTCCGTTCTACTCGGGTCCATTCCATTGCATTCCATTCCATTCCATTCCGTTCTGTTCCATTCGATTCCATTCCGTTCCATTCCAATCCATTCCGTTCTACTCGGGTTGATTCCATTCCATTCCATTCCATTCCATTCCATTCCATTCCATTCCATTCCATTCCATTTCATTCCAGTCCATTCCATTCGATTCCATTCCATTCCATTCCATTTCATTGCATTCCATTCCATTCCATTCCATTCCATTCCTTTCCATTCCATTCCATTCCCTTCCATTCCGTTCCATTCGGTTCCATTCGATTCCATTCGATTCCATTCCATTTCAATCCATTCCTTTCCGTTCCATTCCGTTCCGTTCCTTTCCGTTCCGTTCTATTCGGGTTGATTCCATTCTATTCCACTCCATTCCATTCGATTCCATTCGATTCCATTCGATTCCATTCCATTCCATTCCATTCCATTCCATTCCATTCCATTCTATTCTATTGAATTCCATTCCATTCCATTCCATTTAATTCCTATCCATTTCATTCTACTCGGGTTGATTCCAATCCATTCCATTCCATTCCATTCCATTCCATTCCATTCCATGCCATTCCATTCCATTCCATTCGATTCCATTCCATTCCATTCCATTCCATTCCATTCCATTCCAATCCATTCCATTCTACTCGGGTTGATTCCATTCCATTCCATTCCATTCCTTTCCATTGCCTTCCATTCCATTCCATTCGGTTCCATTCGATTCCATTCGATTCCATTCTATTCCACTCCATTCAATTCTATTCCATTCGATTCCATTCGATTCCATTCCGTTGCATTCCATTCCTTTCCATTTAATTCTATTTCATTGAATTTCATTCCATTCCATTCCATTCCATTGCAATCAATTCCATTCTACTCGGGTTGATTCCATTCCATTCCATTCCATTCCATTCCGTTCCATTCTACTCGGGTTGATTCCATTCCATTCCATTCCATTCCATTCCATTCCATTCCATTCCATTCCATTCCACTCCATTCCATTCCATTCCATTCCATTCGATTCCATTCGATTGCATTCGATTCCATTCCATTCCATTCCATTCCATTCCATTCCATTCTATTCCATTCTATTCCATTCCATTCCATTCCATTCGATTCCATTCCATTCCATTCCATTCCATTCCATTCCATTCCATTCCTTTCGATTCCATTCCATTCCATTCCATTCCATTCCATTCCATTCCATTCCATTCCATTCCATTCCATTCCATTCCATTCCATTCCTTTCTACTCGTGTTGATTCCATACTATTCCTTTCCATTCCATTCGATTCCATTCGATTCCATTCGATTCCATTCCATTCCATTCCATGCCATTCCATTGTATTCCATTCCATTCCATTCCATTCCTTTACATTCCATTCGATTCCATTCGATTCCATTCCATTTCACTCCATTCCATTCCGTTCCGTTCCGTTCCGTTCCGTTCCGTTCCGTTCCTTTCCGTTCCGTTCCATTCCATTCCGTTCTACTCGGGTTGATTCCATGCTATTCCACTCCATTCCATTCGATTCCATTCGATTCCATTCGATTCCATTCCATTCCATTCCATTCCATTCCGTTCCATTCCATTCCATTCCATTTCATTCTATTCCATTGAATTCCATTCCATTCCATTCCATTCCATTCCATTCCATTCCATTCCATTCCACTCGATTCCATTCCATTCCATTCCATTCCATTCCATTCCATTCCAATCCATTCCATTCTACTCGGGTTGATTCCAATCGATTCCATTCCATTCCATTCCATTCCATTCCATTCCATTCCATTCCATTCCATTCCATTCGGTTCCATTCGATTCCATTCGATTCCATTCCATTTCACTACATTCCATTCCGTTCCGTTCCGTTCCATTCCGTTCCGTTCCGTTCCATTCGATTCCATTCGATTCCATTCTATTCCACTCCATTCAATTCTATTCCATTCGATTCCGTTCGATTCCATTCCGTTCTAATTCCATTTCATTCTATTTCATTGAATTTCATTCCATTCCATTCCATTCCATTCCAATCCATTCCATTCTACTCGGGTTGATTCCATACCATTCCATTCCATTCCATTCCATTCCATTCCGTTCCATTCTACTCGGGTTGATTCCATTCCATTCCATTCCATTCCATTCCATTCCATTCCATTCCATTCCATTCCATTCGATTCCATTCCATTCCACTCCACTCCATTCCATTCCATTCCATTCCATTCCTTTCGATTCCATTCGATTGCATTCGATTCCATTCCATTCCATTCCATTCCATTCCATTCCATTCCATTCCATTCCTTTCCATTCCATTCCATTCTATTCCATTCCATTCCATTCCATTCCATTCCATTCCATTCCATTCCATTCCATTCGATTCCATTCCATTCCATTCCATTCCATTCCATTCCATTCCATTCCATTCCATACCGTTCTACTCGGGTTCATTCCATTGCATTCCATTCCATTCCATTCCATTCTATTCCATTGAATTTCATTCCATTCCATTCCATTCCATTCCATTCCATTCCATTCCATTCCATTCCATTCCATTCCATTCCATTCTACTGGGTTTGATTCCATTCCATTCCATTCCATTGCATTCCATTCCATTCCATTCCATTCCATTCGATTCCATTCGATTCCATTCGATTCCATTCCATTCCATTCCATTGCATTCCATTCCAATCCATTCCATTCTACTCGTGTTGATTCCATTCCATTCCATTCCATTCCATTCCATTCCATTCCATTCCCTTCCATTCCCTTCCATTCGGTTCCATTCGATTCCATTCGATTCCATTCCATTTCAATCCATTCCATTCCATTCCGTTAAGTTCCGTTCTGTTCCGTTCCGTTCCGTTCTATTCGGGTTGATTCCATTCTATTCCACTCCTTTCCATTCGATTCCATTCGACTCCATTCCATTCCATTCCATTCCATTCCATTCCATTCCATTCCATTCCCTTCCATTCTATTCTATTGAATTCCATTGCATTCCATTCCATTCCATTCCTATCCATTCCATTCTACTCGGGTTGATTCCATTCCATTTCATTCCATTCCATTCCATTCCATTTGATTCCATTCGATTCCATTCCATTCCTTTCCGTTCTACTCGGGTCCATTCCATTGCATTCCATTCCATTCCATTCCGTTCTGTTCCATTCGATTCCATTCCGTTCCATTCCAATCCATTCCGTTCTACTCGGGTTGATTCCATTCCATTCCATTCCATTCCATTCCATTCCATTCCATTCCATTTCATTCCAGTCCATTCCATTCGATTCCATTCCATTCCATTCCATTTCATTGCATTCCATTCCATTCCATTCCATTCCATTCCTTTCCATTCCATTCCATTCCCTGCCATTCCGTTCCATTCGGTTCCATTCGATTCCATTCGATTCCATTCCATTTCAATCCATTCCTTTCCGTTCCATTCCGTTCCGTTCCTTTCCGTTCCGTTCTATTCGGGTTGATTCCATTCTATTCCACTCCATTCCATTCGATTCCATTCGATTCCATTCGATTCCATTCCATTCCATTCCATTCCATTCCATTCCATTCCATTCTATTCTATTGAATTCCATTCCATTCCATTCCATTTAATTCCTATCCATTTCATTCTACTCGGGTTGATTCCAATCCATTCCATTCCATTCCATTCCATTCCATTCCATTCCATTCCATGCCATTCCATTCCATTCCATTCGATTCCATTCCATTCCATTCCATTCCATTCCATTCCATTCCAATCCATTCCATTCTACTCGGGTTGATTCCATTCCATTCCATTCCATTCCTTTCCATTGCCTTCCATTCCATTCCATTCGGTTCCATTCGATTCCATTCGATTCCATTCTATTCCACTCCATTCAATTCTATTCCATTCGATTCCATTCGATTCCATTCCGTTGCATTCCATTCCTTTCCATTTAATTCTATTTCATTGAATTTCATTCCATTCCATTCCATTCCATTGCAATCAATTCCATTCTACTCGGGTTGATTCCATTCCATTCCATTCCATTCCATTCCGTTCCATTCTACTCGGGTTGATTCCATTCCATTCCATTCCATTCCATTCCATTCCATTCCATTCCATTCCATTCCATTCCACTCCATTCCATTCCATTCCATTCCATTCGATTCCATTCGATTGCATTCGATTCCATTCCATTCCATTCCATTCCATTCCATTCCATTCTATTCCATTCTATTCCATTCCATTCCATTCCATTCGATTCCATTCCATTCCATTCCATTCCATTCCATTCCATTCCTTTCGATTCCATTCCATTCCATTCCATTCCATTCCATTCCATTCCATTCCATTCCATTCCATTCCATTCCATTCCATTCCTTTCTACTCGTGTTGATTCCATACTATTCCTTTCCATTCCATTCGATTCCATTCGATTCCATTCGATTCCATTCCATTCCATTCCATGCCATTCCATTGTATTCCATTCCATTCCATTCCATTCCTTTACATTCCATTCGATTCCATTCGATTCCATTCCATTTCACTCCATTCCATTCCGTTCCGTTCCGTTCCGTTCCGTTCCGTTCCGTTCCTTTCCGTTCCGTTCCATTCCATTCCGTTCTACTCGGGTTGATTCCATGCTATTCCACTCCATTCCATTCGATTCCATTCGATTCCATTCGATTCCATTCCATTCCATTCCATTCCATTCCGTTCCATTCCATTCCATTCCATTTCATTCTATTCCATTGAATTCCATTCCATTCCATTCCATTCCATTCCATTCCATTCCATTCCATTCCATTCCACTCGATTCCATTCCATTCCATTCCATTCCATTCCATTCCATTCCAATCCATTCCATTCTACTCGGGTTGATTCCAATCCATTCCATTCCATTCCATTCCATTCCATTCCATTCCATTCCATTCCATTCCATTCGGTTCCATTCGATTCCATTCGATTCCATTCCATTTCACTACATTCCATTCCGTTCCGTTCCGTTCCATTCCGTTCCGTTCCGTTCCGTTCTATTCGGGTTGATTCCATTCTATTCCACTCCATTCCATTCGATTCCATTCGATTCCATTCGATTCCATTCGATTCCATTCCATTCCATTCCATTCCATTCCATTCCATTCCATTCCCTTCCATTCTATTCTATTGAATTCCATTCCATTCCATTCCATTGAATTCCATTCCATTCCATTCCATTCCATTCCATTCCATTCCATTCCAATCCATTCCATTCCATTCCATTCAATTCCATTCCATTCCATTCCGTTCTACTCGGGTTCGTTCCATTCCATTCCATTCCATTCCATTCTATTCCATTGAATTCCATTCCATTCCATTCCATTCCATACCATTCCAATCCATTCCATTCCATTCCATTCCGTTCTACTCGGGTTGATTCCATTCCATTCCATTCCATTCCATTCCATTCCATTCCATTCCATTCCATTCCATTCCATTCCATTGAATTCCATTCCATTCCATTCCATTCCATTCCAATCCATTGCATTCTACACGGGTTGATTCCATTCCATTCCATTCCATTCCATTCCATTCCATTCCATTCCATTCCATTCCATTCCATTCGATTCCATTCGATTCGATTCCTTTCCATTCCATTCGATTCCATTCGATTCCATTCCATTCCGTTCCATTCCATTCGATTCCATTCGATTCCATTCGATTCCATTCCATTCCATTCCATTCCATTCCATTCCATTCCATTCCATTCAATTCTATTCCATTCCATTCCATTCCGTTCTACTCGGGTTCATTCCATTCCATTCCATTACATACCATTCCATTCCCTTCCATTCCATTCCATTCCATTCCATTCCATTCCATTCCATTCCATTCCATTCCTTTCCATTCAATTCTGTTCTACTCGGGTTTATTCCATTCCATTCCACTCCATTCCATTCCATTCCATTCCATTCCATTCGATTCCATTGGATTCCATTCCATTCCATTCCTTTCCATTCCATTCATTTCCATTCCAATCCATTCCATTCTAGTCGGGTTGATTCCATTCCATTCCATTCCATTCCATTCCATTCCATTCCCTTCCCTTCCATTCCATTCTATTCCCTTCCATTCCATTCCATTCGGTTCCATTCGATTCCATTTGATTCCATTCCATTTCACTCCATTCCATTCCGTTCCGTTCCGTTCCGTTCCGTTCTATTCGGGTTTATTCGATTCTATTCCACTCCATTCCATTCGATTCCATTCGATTCCATTCGATTGCATTCCATTCCATTCCATTCCATTCCATTCCACTCCATTCCCTTCCATTCTACTCTATTGAATTCCATTCCATTCCATTCCATTCCATTCCTATCCATTCCATTCTACTCGGGGTGATTCCATTCCATTCCATTCCATTCCATTCCATTCCATTTATTCCATTCCATTCCATTCCATTCCATTCCGTTCTACTCGGGTTCATTCCATTCCATTCCATTCCATTCCATTCCATTCCGTTCTACTCGGGTCCATTCCATTCCTTTCCATTCCATTCGATTCCTTTCCATTCCATTCGAATCCACTCCATTCCATTCCATTCCAATCCATTCCATTCTACTCGGGTTGATTCCATTCCATTCCATTCCATTCCATTCCATTCCATTCCATACCATACCATTCCTTTTCATTCCAGTCCATTCCATTCGATTCCATTCCATTCCATTCCATTTCATTGCATTACATTCCATTCCATTATATTCCATTCCATTCCATTCCATTCCATTCCATTATACTCGGGTTGATTCCAATCTATTCCATTCCATTCCATTCGATTCCATTCGATTCCGTTCGATTCCATTCCATTCCATTCCATTCCATTCCATTCCATTCCATTCTATTCCATTGAATTCCATTCCATTCCATTCCATTCCATTCCATTCCATTCCATTCCATTCCGTTCTACTCGGGTTGATTCCATCCCATTCCATTCCATTCCATTCCATTCCATTCCATTCCATTCCATTCCATTCCATTCCATTCCAATCCATTCCATTCTACTCGGGTTGATTCCATTCCATTCCATTCCTTTCCATTCCGTTCCATTCCATTCCATTCCATTCCATTCCCTTCCATTCCATTCCATACGGTTCCATTCGATTCCATTCGATTCCATTCCATTTCACTCCATTCCATTCCGTTCCGTTCCGTTCCTTTCCGTTCCATTCCGTTCCATTCCGTTCCATTCCGATCCATTCCATTCCGTTCTACGCGGGTTGATTCCATTCTTCTCCACTCCATTCCATTCGATTCCATTCGATTCCATTCCATTCCATTCCATTCCATTCCATTCCATTCCATTTCATTCTATTCCATTGAATACCATTCCATTCCATTCCATTCCATTCCAATCCATTCCATTCTACTCGGGTTGATTCCATTCCATTCCATTCCACTCCATTCCATTCCATTCCATTCCATTCCATTCCATTCCATTCCATTCCATTCCATTCCATTCTATTCCATTCGATTCCATTCCATTCCATTCCCTTCGATTCCATTCGATTCCATTCCATTCCATTCCATTCCATTCCATTCCATTCCATTCCATTCCATTCCATTCCGTTCTACTCGGGTTCATTCCATTGCACTCCATTCCATTCCATTCTATTCCATAGAATTTCATTCCATTCCATTCCATTCCATTCCATTCCATTCCATTCCATTCGATTCCATTCGATTCCTTTCCATTCCATTCCATTCCATTCCATTCCAATCCATTCCATTCTACTTGGGTTGATTCCATTCCATTCCATTCCATTCCATTCCATTCCATTCCATTCCATTCCATTCAGTTCCATTCGATTCCATTCGATTCCATTCCATTTCACTCCATTCCTTTCCATTCCGTTAAGTTCCGTTCTGTTCCGTTCCGTTCCGTTCTATTCGGATTGATTCCATTCTATTCCACTCCATTCCATTCGATTCCATTCGATTCCATTCCATTGCATTCCATTCCATTCCATTCCATTCCCTTCCATTCTATTCTATTGAATTCCATTGCATTCCATTCCATTCCATTCCAATCCATTCCATTCTACTCGGGTTGATTCCATTCCATTCCATTCGATTCCATTCGATTCCATTCTATTCCATACCATTCCATTCCATTCCATTCCATTCCTATCCATTCCATTGTACTCGGGTTGATTCCATTCCATTCCATTCCATTCCATTCCATTCCATTCCATTCCATTCCCTTCCATTCCATTCCATTCCATTCCATTCTATTCCATTGAAATCCATTCCATTCCATTCTATTCCATTGAATTCCATTCCATTCCATTCCACTCCATTCCATTCCATTCCATTCCATTCCATTCCATTCCGTTCTAATCGAGTTGATTCCATTCCATTCCATTCCATTCCATTCCATTCCATTCCATTCCATTCCCTTCCATTCCATTCCATTCGGTTCCATTCGATTCCATTCGATTCCATTCCATTTCACTCCATTCCATTCCGTTCCGTTCCGTTCCATTCCATTCCGTTCCGTTCCGTTCCATTCCGTTCCATTCCATTCCGTTCTACACGGGTTGATTCCATTCCATTCCATTCCATTCCATTCAATTCCATTCCATTCCACTCCATTCCATTCCCTTCCATTCCATTCCATTCAGTTCCATTCGATTCCATTCGATTCCATTCCATTTCACTACATTCCATTCCGTTCCGTTCCGTTCCATTCCGTTCCGTTCCTTTCCGTTCTATTCGGGTTGATTCCATTCTATTCCACTCCATTCCATTCGATTCCATTCGATTCCATTCGATTCCATTCGATTCCATTCCATTCCATTCCATTCCATTCCATTCCCTTCCATTCTATTCTATTGAATTCCATTCCATTCCATTCCATTCCATTCCATTCCATTCCATTCCATTCCAATCCATTCCATTCTACTCGGCTTGATTTCATTCCATTGCATTCCGTTCCATTCCATTCCATTCCATTCCATTCCATTCCATTCCATTCAATTCCATTCCATTCCATTCCGTTCTACTCGGGTTCGTTCCATTCCATTCCATTCCATTCCATTCTATTCCATTGAATTCCATTCCATTCCATTCCATTCCATACCATTCCAATCCATTCCATTCCATTCCATTCCGTTCTACTCGGGTTGATTCCATTCCATTCCATTCCATTCCATTCCATTCGATTCCATTGAATTCCATTCCATTCCATTCCATTCCATTCCAATCCATTGCATTCTACACGGGTTGATTCCATTCCATTCCATTCCATTCCATTCCATTCCATTCCATTCCATTCCATTCCTTTCCATTCGATTCCATTCGATTCGATTCCTTTCCATTCCATTCGATTCCATTCGATTCCATTCCATTCCGTTCCATTCCATTCGATTCCATTCGATTCCATTCGATTCCATTCCATTCCATTCCATTCCATTCCATTCCATTCCATTCCATTCCATTCAATTCTATTCCATTCCATTCCATTCCGTTCTACTCGGGTTCATTCCATTCCATTCCATACCATTCCATTCCCTTCCATTCCATTCCATTCCATTCCATTCCATTCCATTCCATTCCATTACATTACATTCCATTCAATTCTGTTCTACTCGGGTTGATTCCATTCCATTCCACTCCATTCCATTCCATTCCATTCCATTCCATTCCATTCCATTCGATTCCATTCCATTCCATTCCATTCCATTCCATTCCATTCCATTCCATTCCAATCCATTCCATTCTACTCGGGTTGATTCCATTCCATTCCATTCCATTCCATTCCATTCCATTCCCTTCCATTCCATTCTATTCCCTTCCATTCCATTCCATTCGGTTCCATTCGATTCCATTTGATTCCATTCCATTTCACTCCATTCCATTCCGTTCCGTTCCGTTCCGTTCCGTTCTATTCGGGTTTATTCCATTCTATTCCACTCCATTCCATTCGATTCCATTCGATTAAATTCGATTGCATTCCATTCCATTCCATTCCATTCCATTCCACTCCATTCCCTTCCATTCTATTCTATTGAATTCCATTCCATTCCATTCCATTCCATTCCTATCCATTCCATTCTACTCGGGTTGACTCCATTCCATTCCATTCCATTCCATTCCATTCCATTCCATTCCATTCCATTCCATTCCATTCCATTCCATTCCATTCCGTTCTACTCGGGTTCATTCCATTCCATTCCATTCCATTCCATTCCGTTCTACTCGGGTCCATTCCATTCCTTTCCATTCCATTCGATTCCTTTCCATTCCATTCGAATCCACTCCATTCCATTCCATTCCAATCCATTCCATTCTACTCGGGTTGATTCCATTCCATTCCATTCCATTCCATTCCATTCCATTCCATTCCATTCCATTCCATTCCATTCCATTCCATTCCTTTTAATTCCAGTCCATTCCATTCGATTCCATTCCATTCCATTCCATTTCATTGCATTACATTCCATTCCATTATATTCCATTCCATTCCATTCCATTCCATTCCTTTATACTCGGGTTGATTCCATTCTATTCCATTCCATTCCATTCGATTCCATTCGATTCCGTTCGATTCCATTCCATTCCATTCCATTCCATTCCATTCCATTCCATTCCTTTCTACTCGGGTTCATTCCATTGCATTCCATTCCATTCCATTCTATTCCATAGAATTTCATTCCATTCCATTCCATTCCATTCCATTCCATTCCATTCCATTCGATTCCATTCGATTCCATTCCATTCCATTCCATTCCATTCCATTCCAATCCATTCCATTCTACTTGGGTTGATTCCATTCCATTCCATTCCATTCCATTCCATTCCATTCCATTCCATTCCATTCCATTCAGTTCCATTCGATTCCATTCGATTCCATTCCATTTCACTCCATTCCTTTCCATTCCATTAAGTTCCGTTCTGTTCCGTTCCGTTCCGTTCTATTCGGATTGATTCCATTCTATTCCACTCCATTCCATTCGATTCCATTCGATTCCATTCCATTGCATTCCATTCCATTCCATTCCATTCCCTTCCATTCTATTCTATTGAATTCCATTGCATTCCATTCCATTCCATTCCAATCCATTCCATTCTACTCGGGTTGATTCCATTCCATTCCATTCGATTCCATTCGATTCCATTCTATTCCATACCATTCCATTCCATTCCATTCCATTCCAATCCATTCCATTCTACTCGGGTTGATTCCATTCCATTCCATTCCATTCCATTCCATTCCATTCCATTCCATTCCCTTCCATTCCATTCTATTCCATTCCATTCTATTCCATTGAATTCCATTCCATTCCATTCCACTCCATTCCATTCCATTCCATTCCATTCCATTCCGTTCTAATCGAGTTGATTCCATTCCATTCCATTCCATTCCATTCCATTCCATTCCATTACATTACATTCTACTCGGGTTGATAACATTCCATTCCATTCCATTCCATTCCATTCCCTTCCATTCCATTCCATTCGGTTCCATTCGATTCCATTCGATTCCATTCCATTTCACTCCATTCCATTCCGTTCCGTTCCGTTCCATTCCATTCCGTTCCGTTCCGTTCCATTCCGTTCCATTCCATTCCGTTCTACACGGGTTGATTCCATTCCATTCCATTCCATTCCATTCAATTCCATTCCATTCCATTCAATTCCATTCCCTTCCATTCCATTCCATTCAGTTCCATTCGATTCCATTCGATTCCATTCCATTTCACTACATTCCATTCCGTTCCGTTCCGTTCCATTCCGTTCCTTTCCTTTCCGTTCTATTCGGGTTGATTCCATTCTATTCCACTCCATTCCATTCGATTCCATTCGATTCCATTCGATTCCATTCGATTCCATTCCATTCCATTCCATTCCATTCCATTCCCTTCCATTCTATTCTGTTGAATTCCATTCCATTCCATTCCATTCCATTCCATTCCATTCCATTCCAATCCATTCCATTCTACTCGGCTTGATTTCATTCCATTGCATTCCGTTCCATTCCATTCCATTCCATTCCATTCCATTCCATTCCATTCCATTCAATTCCATTCCATTCCATTCCATTCTACTCGGGTTCTTTCCATTCCATTCCATTCCATTCCATTCTATTCCATTGAATTCCATTCCATTCAATTCCATTCCATACCATTCCAATCCATTCCATTCCATTCCATTCCGTTCTACTCGGGTTGATTCCATTCCATTCCATTCCATTCCATTCCATTCGATTCCATTGAATTCCATTCCATTCCATTCCATTCCATTCCAATCCATTGCATTCTACACGGGTTGATTCCATTCCATTCCATTCCATTCCATTCCATTCCATTCCATTCCATTCCATTCCATTCCATTCCTTTCCATTCGATTCCATTCGATTCGATTCCTTTCCATTCCATTCGATTCCATTCGATTCCATTCCATTCCGTTCCATTCCATTCGATTCCATTCGATTCCATTCGATTCCATTCCATTCCATTCCATTCCATTCCATTCCATTCCATTCCATTCCATTCCATTCCATTCAATTCTATTCCATTCCATTCCATTCCGTTCTACTCGGGTTCATTCCATTCCATTCCATACCATTCCATTCCCTTCCATTCCATTCCATTCCATTCCATTCCATTCCATTCCATTAGATTACATTCCATTCAATTCTGTTCTACTCGGGTTTATTCCATTCCATTCCACTCCATTCCATTCCATTCCATTCCATTCCATTCCATTCCATTCCATTCCATTCCATTCCATTCCATTCCATTCCATTCCATTCCATTCCATTCCAATCCATTCCATTCTACTCGGGTTGATTCCATTCCATTCCATTCCATTCCATTCCATTCCCTTCCATTCCATTCTATTCCCTTCCATTCCATTCCATTCGGTTCCATTCGATTCCATTTGATTCCATTCCATTTCACTCCATTCCATTCCGTTCCGTTCGGTTCCGTTCCGTTCTATTCGGGTTTATTCCATTCTATTCCACTCCATTCCATTCGATTCCATTCGATTCCATTCGATTGCATTCCATTCCATTCCATTCCATTCCATTCCACTCCATTCCCTTCCATTCTATTCTATTGAATTCCATTCCATTCCATTCCATTCCATTCCTATCCATTCCATTCTACTCGGGTTGATTCCATTCCATTCCATTCCATTCCATTCCATTCCATTCCATTCCATTCCATTCCATTC
Organism: Gorilla gorilla gorilla; assembly: GCF_029281585.2. Classification (NCBI taxonomy): domain Eukaryota; kingdom Metazoa; phylum Chordata; class Mammalia; order Primates; family Hominidae; genus Gorilla; species Gorilla gorilla. Next base: position 15,784,022 of record NC_073241.2, read on the forward strand.
CATTCCATTCCATTCCGTTCTACTCGGGTTCATTCCATTCCATTCCATTCCATTCCATTCCATTCCGTTCTACTCGGGTCCATTCCATTCCTTTCCATTCCATTCGATTCCTTTCCATTCCATTCGAATCCACTCCATTCCATTCCATTCCAATCCATTCCATTCTACTCGGGTTGATTCCATTCCATTCCATTCCATTCCATTCCATTCCATTCCATTCCATTCCATTCCATTCCATTCCATTCTATTCCATTCCATTCCATTCCATTCCATTCCTTTTCATTCCAGTCCATTCCATTCGATTCCATTCCATTCCATTCCATTTCATTGCATTACATTCCATTCCATTATATTCCATTCCATTCCATTCCATTCCATTCCTTTATACTCGGGTTGATTCCATTCTATTCCATTCCATTCCATTCGATTCCATTCGATTCCGTTCGATTCCATTCCATTCCATTCCATTCCATTCCATTCCATTCCATTCCATTCTATTCCATGGAATTCCATTCCATTCCATTCCATTCCATTCCATTCCATTCCATTCCATTCCATTCCATTCCGTTCTACTCGGGTTGATTCAATCCCATTCCATTCCATTCCATTCCATTCCATTCCATTCGATTCCATTCCATTCGATTCCATTCCATTCCTTTCCATTGCAATCCATTCCATTCTACTCGGGTTGATTCCATTCCATTCCATTCCTTTCCATTCCATTCCATTCCATTCCATTCCATTCCATTCCATTCCATTCCATTCAGATCCATTCGATTCCATTCGATTCCATTCCATTTCACTCCATTCCTTTCCATTCCGTTAAGTTCCGTTCTGTTCCGTTCCGTTCCGTTCTATTCGGATTGATTCCATTCTATTCCACTCCATTCCATTCGATTCCATTCGATTCCATTCCATTGCATTCCATTCCATTCCATTCCATTCCCATCCATTCTATTCTATTGAATTCCATTGCATTCCATTCCATTCCATTCCAATCCATTCCATTCTACTCGGGTTGATTCCATTCCATTCCATTCGATTCCATTCGATTCCATTCTATTCCATACCATTCCATTCCATTCCATTCCATTCCAATCCATTCCATTGTACTCGGGTTGATTCCATTCCATTCCATTCCATTCCATTCCATTCCATTCCCTTCCATTCCATTCCATTCCATTCCATTCTATTCCATTGAATTCCATTCCATTCCATTCCACTCCATTCCATTCCATTCCATTCCATTCCATTCCACTCCGTTCTAATCGAGTTGATTCCATTCCATTCCATTCCATTCCATTCCATTCCATTCCATTCCATTCCATTACATTCTACTCGGGTTGATAACATTCCATTCCATTCCATTCCATTCCATTCCCTCCCATTCCATTCCATTCGGTTCCATTCGATTCCATTCGATTCCATTCCATTTCACTCCGTTCCATTCCGTTCCGTTCCGTTCCATTCCATTCCGTTCCGTTCCGTTCCATTCCGTTCCATTCCATTCCGTTCTACACGGGTTGATTCCATTCTATTCCACTCCATTCCATTCGATTCCATTCCATTCCATTCCAATCCAATCCATTCTACTCGGGTTGATTCCATTCCATTCCATTCCATTCCATTCCATTCCATTCCATTCCATTCCATTCCATTCCATTCCATTCCTTTCGATTCCATTCCATTCCATTCCATTCCATTCCATTCCATTCCATTCCATTCCTTTCTACTCGTGTTGATTCCATACTATTCCTTTCCATTCCTTTCGATTCCATTCGATTCCATTCGTTTCCATTCCATTCCATTCCATTCCATTCCATTACATTCCATTGTATTCCATTCCATTCCATTCCATTCCATGCCATTACATTACATTCCATTCGATTCCATTCGATTCCATTCCATTTCACTCCATTCCATTCCGTTCCGTTCCGTTCCGTTCCGTTCCGTTCCGTTCCTTTCCGTTCCGTTCCATTCCATTCCGTTCTACTCGGGTTGATTCCATGCTATTCCACTCCATTCCATTCGATTCCATTCGATTCCATTCGATTCCAATCCATTCCATTCCATTCCATTCCATTCCATTCCATTCCATTTCATTCTATTCCATTGAATTCAATTCCATTCCATTCCATTCCATTCCATTCCATTCCATTCCATTCCAATCCATTCCATTCTACTCGGGTTGATTCCATTCCATTCCATTCCATTCCATTCCATTCCATTCCATTCCATTCCATTCCATTCCCTTCCATTCCATTCCATTCGGTTCCATTCGATTCCATTCGATTCCATTCCATTTCACTACATTCCATTCCGTTCCGTTCCGTTCCATTCCGTTCCGTTCCTTTCCGTTCTATTCGGGTTGATTCCATTCTATTCCACTCCATTCCATTCGATTCCATTCGATTCCATTCGATTCCATTCGATTCCATTCCATTCCATTCCATTCCATTCCATTCCCTTCCATTCTATTCTATTGAATTCCATTCCATTCCATTCCATTCCATTCCATTCCATTCCATTCCATTCCAATCCATTCCATTCTACTCGGCTTGATTTCATTCCATTGCATTCCGTTCCATTCCATTCCATTCCATTCCATTCCATTCCATTCAATTCCATTCCATTCCATTCCGTTCTCGGGTTCGTTCCATTCCATTCCATTCCATTCCATTCTATTCCATTGAATTCCATTCCATTCCATTCCATTCCATACCATTCCAATCCATTCCATTCCATTCCATTCCGTTCTACTCGGGTTGATTCCATTCCATTCCATTCCATTCCATTCCATTCCATTCCATTGAATTCCATTCCATTCCATTCCATTCCATTCCAATCCATTGCATTCTACACGGGTTGATTCCATTCCATTCCATTCCATTCCATTCCATTCCATTCCATTCCATTCCATTCCATTCCTTTCCATTCGATTCCATTCGATTCGATTCCTTTCCATTCCATTCGATTCCATTCGATTCCATTCCATTCCGTTCCATTCCATTCGATTCCATTCGATTCCATTCTATTCCATTCCATTCCATTCCATTCCATTCCATTCCATTCCATTCAATTCTATTCCATTCCATTCCATTCCATTCGATTCCATTCCATTCCATTCCATTCCATTCCATTCCACTCCATTCCATTCCATTCTATTCCATTCGATTCCATTCCATTCCATTCCATTGCATTCCGTTCTACTCGGGTTCATTCAATTGCATTCCATTCCATTCCATTCTATTCCATTGAATTTCATTCCATTCCATTCCATTCCATTCCATTCTATTCCATTCGATTCCATTCCATTCCATTCCCTTCGATTCCATTTGATTCCATTCCATTCCATTCCATTCCATTCCATTCCATTCCATTCCATTGCATTCCGTTCTACTCGGGTTCATTCAATTGCATTCCATTCCATTCCATTCTATTCCATTGAATTTCATTCCATTCCATTCCATTCCATTCCATTCCATTCCATTCGATTCCATTCGATTCCATTCCATTCCATTCCATTCCATTCCATTCCACTCCAATCCATTCCATTCTACTTGGGTTGATTCCATTCCATTCCGTTCCATTCCATTCCATTCCATTCCATTCCATTCCATTCCATTCCATTCCCTTCCATTCCATTCCATTCAGTTCCAATCGATTCCATTCGATTCCATTCCATTTCACTCCATTCCATTCCATTCCGTTAAGTTCCGTTCTGTTCCGTTCCGTTCCGTTCTATTCGGATTGATTCCATTCTATTCCACTCCATTCCATTCGATTCCATTCGATTCCATTCCATTGCATTCCATTCCATTCCATTCCTTTCCTTTCCATTCTATTCTATTGAATTCCATTGCATTCCATTCCATTCCGTTCCAATCCATTCCATTCTACTCGGGTTGATTCCATTCCTTTCCATTCCATTCCATTCCATTCCATTCCATTCCGTTCTACTCGGGTTCATTCCATTCCATTCCATTCCATTCGAATCCATTCCATTCCTTTCCGTTCTACTCGGGTCCATTCCACTCCATTCCATTCCATTCGATTCCATTCTTTTCCATTCGATTCCATTCCATTCCATTCCAATCCATTCCTTTCTACTCGGGTTGATTCCATTCCATTCCATTCCATTCCATTCCATTCCAGTCCATTCCACTTCATTCCAGTCCATTCCATTCGATTCCATTCCATTCCATTCCATTTCATTGCATTCCATTCCATTCCATTCCATTCCATTCCATTCCATTCCATTCCATTCCATTCCATTCCATTCCATTCCATTCCATTCCATTCCATTCCATTTCATTCCATTCCATTCCATTCCATTCCATTCCATTCCATTCCATTCCATTCCATTCCATTCCATTCCATTCCATTCCGTTCAACTCGGGTTGATTCCATTCCATTCCATTCCATTCCATTCCATTCCATTCAATTCCATTCGATTCCATTCCATTCCATTCCATTCCATTCCATTCTATTGTATTGAATTCCATTGCATTCCATTCCATTAAATTCCTATCCATTCCATTCTACTCTGGTTGATTCCAATCCATTCCATTCCATTCCATTCCTTTCCATTCCATTCCATTCCATTCCATTCCATTCCATTCCATTCCATTCCATTCCATTCCATTCCATTCCATTCCATTCCATTCCGTTCTACTCGGGTTCATTCCATTCCATTTCATTCCATTCAATTCCATTCCATTCCATTCCATTCCATTCCGTTCCATTCGATTCCATTCGATTCCATTCCATTCCATTCCATTCCATTCCACTCCATTCCATTCCATTCCAATCCATTCCATTCTACTCGGGTAGATTCCATTCCATTCCATTCCATTCCATGCCATTCCATTCCATTCCATTCCATTCCATTCCATTCCATTCCGTTCCATTCCATTCCATTCCGTTCTACTCGGGTTCATTCCATTCCATTCCATTCCATGCCATTCTATTCCATTGAATTCCATTCCATTCCATTCCATTCCGTTCCATTCCATTCCATTCCATTCCATTAAGTTCTACTCGGGTTGATTCCATTCCATTCCATTCCATTCCATTCCATTGCATTCCATTCCATTCCAATCCATTCCATTCTACTCGGGTTGATTCCATTGCATTCCATTCCATTCCATTACGTTCCATTCCATTCCATTCCATTCGGTTCCATTCGATTCCATTCGATTCCATTCCATTTCAATCCATTCGATTCCATTCCGTTCCGTTTCGTTCCGCTCCGATCGTTCCATTCTATTCGGGTTGATTCCATTCTATTCCACTCCATTCCATTCGATTCCATTCCGTTCCATTGGATTCCACTCCATTTGATTCCATTCCATTCCATTCCATTCCATTCCATTCTATTCTATTGAATTCCATTCCATTCCATTCCATTGCATTCCATTCCAATCCATTCCATTCTACTCGGGTTGATTCCATTCCATTCCATTCCATTCCATTACGTTCCATTCCATTCCATTCCATTCGGTTCCATTCGATTCCATTCGATTCCATTCCATTTCAATCCATTCGATTCCATTCCGTTCCGTTTCGTTCCGCTCCGATCGTTCCGTTCTATTCGGGTTGATTCCATTCTATTCCACTCCATTCCATTCGATTCCATTCCATTCCATTCGATTCCACTCCATTTGATTCCATTCCATTCCATTCCATTCCATTCCATTCTATTCTATTGAATTCCATTCCATTCCATTCCATTCCATTCCATTCCATTCCATTCCATTCCATTCCATTCCGTTCTACTCGGGTTCATTCCATTCCATTCCATTCCATTCCATTCCATTCGAATCCATTCCATTCCTTTCCGTTCTACTCGGGTCCATTCCACTCCATTCCATTCCATTCGATTCCATTCTGTTCCATTCGATTCCATTCCATTCCATTCCAATCCATTCCATTCTACTCGGGTTGATTCCATTCCATTCCATTCCATTCCATTCCATTCCATTTCATTCCAGTCCATTCCATTCGATTCCATTCCATTCCATTCCATTTTATTGCATTCCATTCCATTCCATTCCATTCCATTCCATTCCATTCCATTCCATTCCATTCCATTCCTTTCTACTCGGCTTGATTCCATTCTATTCCATTCCATTCCGTTCGATTCCATTCGATTCCATTCGATTCCATTCGATTCCATTCCATTCCATTCCATTCCGTTCTACTCGGGTTCATTCCATTCCATTGCATTCCATTCTATTATATTCCTTTGAATTCCATTCCATTCCATTCCATTCCATTCCTTTCCATTCCATTCCATTCCATTCCATTCCATTCCATTCCATTCCATTCCATTCCATTCCATTCCATTCCGTTCTACTCGGGTTGATTCCATTCCATTCCATTCCATTCCTTTGAATTCCATTCCATTCCATTCCATTCCATTCCATTCCATTCCATTTCATTCCATTCCATTCCATTCCATTCCGTTCAACTCGGGTTGATTCCATTCCATTCCATTCCATTCCATTCGATTCCATTCATTTCCATTCCATTCCATTCCATTCCATTCCATTCTATTGTATTGAATTCCATTGCATTCCATTCCATTAAATTCCTATCCATTCCATTCTACTCGTGTTGATTCCAATCCATTCCATTCCATTCCATTCCTTTCCATTCCATTCCATTCCATTCCATTCCATTCCATTCCATTCCATTCCATTCCATTCCGTTCTACTCGGGTTCATTCCATTCCATTTCATTCCATTCAATTCCATTCCATTCCATTACATTCCATTCCATTCCATTCCATTCCATTCGATTCCATTCGATTCCATTCCATTCCATTCCATTCCATTCCATTCCATTCCATTCCATTCCATTCCAATCCATTCCATTCTACTCGGGTAGATTCCATTCCATTCCATTAGATTCCATGCCATTCCATTCCATTCCATTCCATTCCATTCCATTCCATTCCATTCCATTCCATTCCATTCTGTTCTACTCGGGTTCATTCCATTCCATTCCATTCAATTCCATTCTATTCCATTGAATTCCATTCCATTCCATTCCATTCCGTTCCATTCCATTCCATTCCATTCCATTAAGTTCTACTCGGGTTGATTCCATTCCATTCCATTCCATTCCATTCCATTCCATTCCATTCCAATCCATTCCATTCTACTCGGGTTGATTCCATTCCATTCCTTTCCATTCCATTACGTTCCATTCCATTCCATTCCATTCGGTTCCATTCGATTCCATTCGATTCCATTCCATTTCAATCCATTCGATTCCATTCCATTCCGTTTCGTTCCGCTCCGATAGCTCCGTTCTATTCGGGTTGATTCCATTCTATTCCACTCCATTCCATTCGATTCCATTCCATTCCATTCGATTCCATTCCATTCCATTCCATTCCATTCCATTCCATTCCATTCCATTCCATTGCATTCTATTCTATTGAATTCCATTCCATTCCATTCCATTGCATTCCATTCCAATCCATTCCATTCTACTCGGGTTGATTCCATTCCATTCCATTCCATTCCATTCCATTCCATTCCAATCCATTCCATTCTACTCGGGTTGATTCCATTAAATTCCATTCCATTCCATTCCATTCCATTCCTTTCCATTTCATTCGGTTCCATTCGATTCCATTCGATTCCATTCTATTTCACTCCATTCCATTCGATTCCATTCGATTCCATTCGATTCCATTCGATTCCATTCCATTCCATTCCATTCTATTCCATTCCATTCCATTCCATTCCATTCCATTCCATTTCATTCTATTCCATTAAATTCCATTCCATTCCATTCCATTCCATTCCATTCCATTCCATTCCATTCCATTCCATTCCATTCCATTCCGTTCTACTCGGGTTGATTCCATTCCATTCCATTCCATTCCATTCCATTCCATTGAATTCCATTCCATTCCATTCCATTCCATTCCATTCCATTCCATTCCATTCCGTTTTACTCGGGTTGATTCCATTCCATTCCATTCCATCCCATTCCATTCGATTCCATTCGATTCCATTCGATTCCATTCCATTCAATTCCATTCCATTCCATTCTATTCTATTGAATTCCATTCCATTCCATTCCATTCCATTCCTATCCATTCCATTCTACTCGGGTTGATTCCATTCCATTCCATTCCATTCCATTCCATTCCATTCCATTCCATTGCGCTCTACTCGGGATCATTCCATTCGATTCCATTCCATTCCATTCCATTCCATTCCATTCCATTCCATTCCATTCCATTCCATTCCATTCCATTCCATTCCATTCTATTCCATTGAATTCCATTCCATTCCATTCCATTCCATTCCATTCCATTCCATTCCGTTCTACTCGGGTTGATTCCATTCCATTCCATTCCATGCCATTCCATTCCATTGAATTCCATTCCATTCCATTCCATTCCATTCCATTCCATTCCATTCCGTTTTACTCGGGTTGATTCCATTCCATTCGATTCCATCCCATTCCATTCGATTCCATTCGATTCCATTCGATTCCATTCCATTCAATTCCATTCCATTCCATTCCATTCCATTCCATTCTATTCTATTGAATTCCATTCCATTCCATTCCATTCCATTCCTAGCCATTCAATTCTACTCGGGTTGATTCCATTCCATTCCATTCCATTCCATTCCATTCCATTCCATTGCGCTCTACTGGGGATCATTCCATTCGATTCCATTCCATTCCATTCCATTCCATTCCATTCCATTCCATTCTACTCGGGTCCATTCCATTCCATTCCATTCCACTCGATTCCATTCCATTCCATTCGATTCCATTCCATTCCATTCCAATCCATTCCATTCTACTCGGGTTGATTCTATTCGATTCCATTCCATTCCATTCCGTTTCATTCGATTCCATTCGATTCCATTCGATTCCATTCCATTCCTTTCCATTCCATTCCATTCCAATCCATTCCATTCTACTCGGGTTGATTCCTTTCAATTCCATTCCATTCCATTCCATTCCATTCACTTCCATTCCATTCCATTCGGTTCCATTCGATTCCATTCGATTCCATTCCATTTCACTCCATTCCATTCCATTCTGTTCCGTTCCGTTCCATTCCGTTCCGTTCTATTCGGGTTCATTCCATTCTATTCCACTCCATTCCATTCGATTCCATTCGAATCAATTCCATTCCATTCCGTTCCATTCCATTCCATTCCATTACATTCGATTCCATTCGATTCCATTCCATTCCATTCCATTCCATTCCATTCCATTCCATTCCATTCCATTCAATTCCATTCCATTCCATTCCGTTCTACTCGGGTTCATTCCATTCCATTCCATTCCATTCCATTCCATTCCATTCCATTGAATTCCATTCCATTCCATTCCATTCCGTTCCATTCCATTCCATTCCATTCCGTTCCATTCCATTCCATTCCATTCCATTCCGTTCTACTCGGGTTGATCCAATTCCATTCCATTCCATTCCATTTCATTCCATTCCCTTCCATTGAATTCCGTTCCATTCCATTCCATTCCATTCCATTCCATTCCATTCCATTCCATTCCATTCCATTCCGTTCTACTCGGGTTGATTTCATTCCATTCCATTCCATTCTATTCCATTCCATTCCATTCCATTCGATTCCATTCGATTCCATTCCATTCCATTCAATTCCATTCCATTCCATTCCATTCCTTTCAATTCTATTCTATTGAATTCCATTCCATTCCATTCCATTCCATTCCATTCCATTCCAATCCATTCCATTCTACTCGGGTTCACTACATTCCATTCCATTCCATTCTATTCCATTGAATTCCATTACATTCCATTCCATTCCATTCCATTCCATTCCATTCCATTCCATTAAATTCCATTCCATTCCATTCCATTCCATTCCATTCCATTCCATTCCATTCCATTCCATTCCATTCCATTCCATTCCATTCCGTTCTACTCGGGTTCATTCCATTCCATTCCATTCCATTCCATTCTATTCCATTGAATTCCATTCCATTCCGTTCCATTCCGTTCCATTCCATTCCATTCCATTCCATTAAGTTCTACTCGGGTTGATTCCATTCCATTCCATTCCATTCCATTCCATTCCATTCGATTCCATTCCATTCCATTCCATTCCATTCCATTCCATTCCATTCCATTCCATTCCATTCTATTGTATTGAATTCCATTGCATTCCATTCCATTAAATTCCTATCCATTCCATTCTACTCGGGTTGATTCCAATCCATTCCATTCCATTCCATTCCTTTCCATTCCATTCCATTCCATTCCATTCCATTCCATTCCATTCCATACCATTCCATTCCATTCCGTTCTACTCGGGTTCATTCCATTCAATTTCATTCCATTCAATTCCATTCCATTCCATTCCATTCCATTCCGTCCCATTCGATTCCATTCGATTCCATTCCATTCCATTCCATTCCATTCCATTCCATTCCATTCCATTCCATTCCATTCTACTCGGGTAGATTCCATTCCATTCCATTCCATTCCATGCCATTCCATTCCATTCCATTCCATTCCATTCCATTCCATTCCATTCCATTCCGTTCTACTCGGGTTCATTCCATTCCATTCCATTGCATGCCATTCTATTCCATTGAATTCCATTCCATTCCATTCCATTCCGTTCCATTCCATTCCATTCCATTCCATTAAGTTCTACTCGGGTTGATTCCATTCCATTCCATTCCATTCCATTCCATTCCATTCCATTCCATTCCATTCCAATCCATTCCATTCTACTCGGGTTGATTCCATTCCATTCCATTCCATTCCATTACGTTCCATTCCATTCCATTCCATTCGGTTCCATTCGATTCCATTCGATTCCATTCCATTTCAATCCATTCGATTCCATTCCGTTCCGTTTCGTTCCGCTCCGATCGTTCCGTTCTTTTCGGGTTGATTCCATTCTATTCCACTCCATTCCATTCGATTCCATTCCATTCCATTCCATTCCACTCCATTTGATTCCATTCCATTCCATTCCATTCCATTCCATTCCATTCTATTCTATTGAATTCCATTCCATTCCATTCCATTGCATTCCATTCCAATCCATTCCATTCTACTCGGGTTGATTCCATTCCATTCCATTCCATTCCATTACGTTCCATTCCATTCCATTCCATTCGGTTCCATTCGATTCCATTCGATTCCATTCCATTTCAATCCATTCGATTCCATTCCGTTCCGTTTCGTTCCGCTCCGATCGTTCCGTTCTATTAGCGTTGATTCCATTCTATTCCACTCCATTCCATTCGATTCCATTCCATTCCATTCGATTCCACTCCATTTGATTCCATTCCATTCCATTCCATTCCATTCCATTCCATTCCATTCCATTCTATTCCATTCCATTCCATTCCATTCCATTCCATTGCATTCCATTCCAATCCATTCCATTCTACTCGGGTTGATTCCATTCCATTCCATTCCATTCCATTCCATTCCAATCCATTCCATTCTACTCAGGTTGATTCCATTAAATTCCATTCCATTCCATTCCATTCCCTTCCTTTCCATTCCATTCGGTTCCATTCGATTCCATTCGATTCCCTTCTATTTCACTCCATTCCATTCGATTCCATTCGATTCCATTCGATTCCATTCGATTCCATTCCATTCCATTCCATTCCATTCCATTCCATTCCATTTCATTCTATTCCATTAAAGTCCATTCCATTCCATTCCATTCCATTCCATTCCATTCCATTCCATTCCATTGCATTCGATTCCATTCCATTCCATTCCATTCCATTCAATTCCATTCCATTCCATTCCATTCGATTCCATTTCATTCCATTCCATTCCATTCCATTCCATTCCATTCCATTCCATTCCATTCCGTTCTACTCGGGTTCATTCCATTCCATTCCATTCCATTCGAATCCATTCCATTCCTTTCCGTTCTACTCGGGTCCATTCCAATCCATTCCATTCCATTCGATTCCATTCTGTTCCATTCGATTCCATTCCATTCCATTCCAATCCATTCCATTCTACTCGGGTTGATTCCATTCCATTCCATTCCATTCCATTCCATTCCATTCCATTCCATTCCATTTCATTCCAGTCCATTCCATTCGATTCCATTCCATTCCATTCCATTTCATTGCCTTCCATTCCATTCCATTCCATTCCATTCCATTCCATTCCATTCCATTCCATTCCATTCCATTCCGTTCTACTCGGGTTGATTCCATTCCATTCCATTCCATTCCTTTGAATTCCATTCCATTCCATTCCATTCCATTCCATTCCATTCCAATCCATTCCGTTCAACTCGGGTTGATTCCATTCCATTCCATTCCATTCCATTCGATTCCATTCATTTCCATTCCATTCCATTCCATTCCATTCCATTCCATTCCATTCCATTCCATTCCATTCTTTTGTATTGAATTCCATTGCATTCCATTCCATTAAATTCCTATCCATTCCATTCTACTCGGGTTGATTCCAATCCATTCCATTCCATTCCATTCCTTTCCATTCCATTCCATTCCATTCCATTCCATTCCATTCCATTCCATTCCATTCCATTCCGTTCTACTCGGGTTCATTCCATTCCATTTCATTCCATTCAATTCCATTCCATTCCATTCCATTCCATTCCGTTCCATTCGATTCCATTCGATTCCATTCCATTCCATTCCATTCCATTCCATTCCATTCCATTCCATTCCATTACATTCCATTCCATTCCAATCCATTCCATTCCATTCCATTCCATTCCATTCCATACCATTCCGTTCTACTCGGGTTCATTCCATTCCATTCCATTCCATTCCATGCCATGCCATTCCATTCCATTCCATTCCATTCCATTCCATTCCATTCCATTCCATTCCATTCCATTCCATTCCATTCCTTTCTACTCGGCTTGATTCCATTCTATTCCATTCCATTCCGTTCGATTCCATTCGATTCCATTCGATTCCATTCGATTCCATTCCATTCCATTCCATTCCGTTCTACTCGGGTTCATTCCATTCCATTGCATTCCATTCTATTATATTCCTTTGAATTTCATTCCATTCCATTCCATTCCATTCCTTTCCATTCCATTCCATTCCATTCCATTCCATTCCATTCCATTCCATTCCATTCCATTCCATTCCATTCCGTTCTACTCGGGTTGATTCCATTCCATTCCATTCCATTCCTTTGAATTCCATTCCATTCCATTCCATTCCATTCCATTCCATTCCATTCCATTCCATTCCATTCCATTCCATTCCATTCCGTTCAACCCGGGTTGATTCCATTCCATTCCATTCCATTCCATTCGATTCCATTCATTTCCATTCCATTCCATTCCATTCCATTCCATTCCATTCCATTCCATTCCATTCCATTCTATTGTATTGAATTCCATTGCATTCCATTCCATTAAATTCCTATCCATTCCATTCTACTCGGGTTGATTCCAATCCATTCCATTCCATTCCATTCCTTTCCATTCCATTCCATTCCATTCCATTCCATTCCATTCCATTCCATTCCATTCCATTCCGTTCTACTCGGGTTCATTCCATTCCATTTCATTCCATTCAATTCCATTCCATTCCATTCCATTCCATTCCGTTCCATTCGATTCCATTCGATTCCATTCCATTCCATTCCATTCCATTCCATTACATTCCAATCCATTCCAATCCATTCCATTCCATTCCATTCCATTCCATTCCATTCCATTCCATTCCATTCCGTTCTACTCGGGTTCATTCCATTCCATTCCATTCCATGCCATTCCACTCCATTCCATTCCATTCCATTCCATTCCATTCCATTCCATTCCATTCCGTTCTACTCGGGTTCATTCCATTCCATTCCATTCCATTCCATTCTATTCCATTGAATTCCATTCCATTCCATTCCATTCCGTTCCATTCCATTCCATTCCATTCCATTAAGTTCTACTCGGGTTGATTCCATTCCATTCCATTCCATTCCATTCCATTCCATTCCATTCCATTCCATTCCAATCCATTCCATTCTACTCGGGTTGATTCCATTCCATTCCATTCCATTCCATTACGTTCCATTCCATTCCATTCCATTCGGTTCCATTCGATTCCATTCGATTCCATTCCATTTCAATCCGTTCGATTCCATTCCGTTCCGTTTCGTTCCGCTCCGATCGTTCCGTTCTATTCGGGTTGATTCCATTCTATTCCACTCCATTCCATTCGATTCCATTCCATTCCATTCGATTCCATTCCATTCCATTCCATTCCATTCCATTCCATTCCATTCCATTGCATTCTATTCTATTGAATTCCATTCCATTCCATTCCATTGCATTCCATTCCAATCCATTCCATTCTACTCGGTTTGATTCCATTCCATTCCATTCCATTCCAAACCATTCCATTCTACTCGGGTTGATTCCATTAAATTCCATTCCATTCCATTCCATTCCATTCCATTCCTTTCCATTCCATTCGGTTCCATTCGATTCCATTCGATTCCATTCTATTTCACTCCATTCCATTCGATTCCATTCGATTCCATTCGATTCCATTCCATTCCATTCCATTCCATTCCATTCCATTCCATTCAATTCCATTCCATTCCATTCCATTCCATTCCATTTCATTCTATTCCATTAAATTCCATTCCATTCCATTCCATTCCATTCCATTCCATTCCATTCCATTCCATTCCATTCCATTCCATTCCATTCCATTCGATTCCATTCCATTCCATTCCATTCCATTCCATTCCATTCCATTCCATTCCATTCCATTCCATTCCATTCCGTTCTACTCGGGTTGATTCCATTCTATTCCATTCCATTCCATTCCATTCCATTCCATTCCATTCCATTGAATTCCATTCCATTCCATTCCATTCCATTCCATTCCATTCCATTCCATTCCATTCCGTTTTACTCGGGTTGATTCCATTCCATTCCATTCCATCCCATTCCATTCGATTCCATTCGATTCCATTCGATTCCATTCCATTCAATTCCATTCCATTCCATTCCATTCCATTCTATTCTATTGAATTCCATTCCATTCCATTCCATTCCATTCCTATCCATTCCATTCTACTCGGGTTGATTCCATTCCATTCCATTCCATTCCATTCCATTCCATTCCATTGCGCTCTACTCGGGATCATTCCATTCGATTCCATTCCATTCCATTCCATTCCATTCCATTCCATTCCATTCCATTCCATTCCATTCCGTTCTACTCGGGTCCATTCCATTCCATTCCATTCCACTCGATTCCATTCCATTCCATTCGATTCCATTCCATTCCATTCCAATCCACTCCATTCTACTCGGGTTGATTCTATTCGATTCCATTCCATTCCATTCCGTTTCATTCGATTCCATTCGATTCCATTCGATTCCATTCCATTCCTTTCCATTCCATTCCATTCCAATCCATTCCATTCTACTCGGGTTGATTCCTTTCGATTCCATTCCATTCCATTCCATTCCATTCCCTTCCATTCCATTCCATTCGGTTCCATTCGATTCCATTCGATTCCATTCCATTTCACTCCATTCCATTCCATTCTGTTCCGTTCCTTTCCATTCCGTTCCGTTCTATTCGGGTTCATTCCATTCTATTCCACTCCATTCCATTCGATTCCATTCGAATCAATTCCATTCCATTCCGTTCCATTCCATTCCATTCCATTGCATTCGATTCCATTCGATTCCATTCCATTCCATTCCATTCCATTCCATTCCATTCCATTCAATTCCATTCCATTCCATTCCGTTCTACTCGGGTTCATTCCATTCCATTACATTCCATTCCATTCCATTCCATTCTATTCCATTGAATTCCATTCCATTCCATTCCATTCCATTCCATTCCATTCCATTCCATTCCATTCCATTCCATTCCATTCCATTCCATTCCGTTCTACTCGGGTTGATCCAATTCCATTCCATTCCATTCCATTCCATTCCATTCCATTCCATTGAATTCCGTTCCATTCCATTCCATTCCATTCCATTCCATTCCATTCCATTCCATTCCGTTCTACTCGGGTTGATTTCATTCCATTCCATTCCATTCTATTCCATTCCATTCCATTCCATTCGATTCCATTCGATTCCATTCGATTCCATTCCATTCCATTCCATTCCATTCCATTCCTTTCAATTCTATTCTATTGAATTCCATTCCATTCCATTCCATTCCATGCCATTCTACTCGGGTTCACTGCATTCCATTCCATTCCATTCTATTCCATTGAATTCCATTCCATTCCATTCCATTCCATTCCATTCCATTCCATTCCATTCCATTCCATTCCATTAAATTCCATTCCATTCCATTCCATTTCATTCCATTCCGTTCTACTCGGGTAGATTCCATTCCATTCCATTCCATTCCATTCCATTCCATTCCATTCCATTCCATTCCATTCCATTCCATTCCATTCCGTTCTACTCGGGTTCATTCCATTCCATTCCATTCCATTCCATTCTATTCCATTGAATTCCATTCCATTCCGTTCCATTCCGTTCCATTCCATTCCATTCCATTCCATTAAGTTCTACTCGTGTTGATTCCATTCCATTCCATTCCATTCTTTTCCATTCCATTCCATTCCATTCCATTCCATTCCATTCCATTCCATTCCATTCCATTCCATTCCATTCCATTCCATTCCGTTCTACTCGGGTTCATTCCATTCCATTTCATTCCATTCAATTCCATTCCATTCCATTCCATTCCATTCCGTTCCATTCGATTCCATTCGATTCCATTCCATTCCATTCCATGCCATTCCATTCCATTCCATTCCATTCCATTCCATTCCAATCCATTCCATTCTACTCGGGTAGATTCCATTCCATTCCATTCCATTCCATGCCATTCCATTCCATTCCATTCCATTCCATTCCATTCCATTCCATTCCATTCCATTCCGTTCTACTCGGGTTCATTCCATTCCATTCCATTCCATGCCATTCTATTCCATTGAATTCCATTCCATTCCATTCCATTCCGTTCCATTCCATTCCATTCCATTCCATTATGTTCTACTCGGGTTGATTCCATTCCATTCCATTCCATTCCATTCCATTCCATTCCAATCCATTCCATTCTACTCGGGTTGATTCCATTGCATTCCATTCCATTCCATTACGTTCCATTCCATTCCATTCCATTCGGTTCCATTCGATTCCATTCGATTCCATTCCATTTCAATCCATTCGATTCCATTCCGTTCCGTTTCGTCCGCTCCGATCGTTCCGTTCTATTCGGGTTGATTCCATTCTATTCCACTCCATTCCATTCGATTCCATTTCATTCCATTCGATTCCACTCCATTTGATTCCATTCCATTCCATTCCATTCCATTCCATTCTATTCTATTGAATTCCATTCCATTCCATTCCATTGCATTCCATTCCAATCCATTCCATTCTACTCGGGTTGATTCCATTCCATTCCATTCCATTCCAATCCATTCCATTCTACTCGGGTTGATTCCATTAAATTCCATTCCATTCCATTCCATTCCCCTCCTTTCCATTCCATTCGGTTCCATTCGATTCCATTCGATTCCATTCTATTTCACTCCATTCCATTCGATTCCATTCGATTCCATTCGATTCCATTCGATTCCATTCCATTCCATTCCATTCCATTCCATTCCATTCCATTCCATTCCATTCCATTCCATTCCATTCTATTCCATTAAATTCCATTCCATTCCATTCCATTCCATTCCATTCCATTCCATTCCATTCCATTCCATTGCATTCGATTCCATTCGATTCCATTCCATTCCATTCCATTCCATTCGATTCCATTCCATTCCATTCCATTCCATTCCATTCCATTCCATTCCATTCCATTCCATTCCGTTCTACTCGGGTTCATTCCATTCCATTCCATTCCATTCCATTCTATTCCATTGAATTCCATTCCATTCCATTCCATTCCATTCCATTCCATTCCATTCCATTCCATTCCGTTCTACTCGGGTTGATTCCATTCCATTCCATTCCATTCCATTCAATTCCATTGAATTCCATTCCATTCCATTCCATTCCATTCCATTCCATTCCATTCCATTCCGTTTTACTCGGGTTGATTCCATTCCATTCCATTCCATCCCATTCCATTCGATTCCATTCGATTCCATTCGATTCCATTCCATTCAATTCCATTCCATTCCATTCCATTCCATTCTATTCTATTGAATTCCATTCCATTCCATTCCATTGCATTCCTATCCATTCCATTCTACTCGGGTTGATTCCATTCCATTCCATTCCATTCCATTCCATTCCATTCCATTGCGCTCTACTCGGGATCATTCCATTCCATTCCATTCCTTTCCATTCCATTCCATTCCATTCCATTCCATTCCGTTCTACTCGGGTCCATTCCATTCCATTCCATTCCACTCGATTCCATTCCATTCCATTCGATTCCATTCCATTCCATTCCAATCCATTCCATTCTACTCGTGTTGATTCTATTCGATTCCATTCCATTCCATTCCGTTTCATTCGATTCCATTCGATTCCATTCGATTCCATTCCATTCCTTTCCATTCCATTCCATTCCAATCCATTCCATTCTACTCGGGTTGATTCCTTTCGATTCCATTCCATTCCATTCCATTCCATTCCCTTCCATTCCATTCCATTCGGTTCCATTCGATTCCATTCGATTCCATTCCATTTCACTCCATTCCATTCCATTCTGTTCCGTTCCGTTCCATTCCGTTCCGTTCTATTCGGGTTCATTCCATTCTATTCCACTCCATTCCATTCGATTCCATTCGAATCAATTCCATTCCATTCCGTTCCATTCCATTCCATTCCATTACATTCGATTCCATTCGATTCCATTCCATTCCATTCCATTCCATTCCATTCCATTCCATTCCATTCCATTCAATTCCATTCCATTCCGTTCTACTCGGGTTCATTCCATTCCATTCCATTCCATTGCATTCCATTCTATTCCATTGAATTCCATTCCATTCCATTCCATTCCATTGCATTCCATTCCATTCCATTCCATTCCGTTCTACTCGGGTTGATCCAATTCCATTCCATTCCATTCCATTCCATTCCATTCCATTCCATTGAATTCCGTTCCATTCCATTCCATTCCATTCCATTCCATTCCATTCCATTCCATTCCATTCCGTTCTACTCGGGTTGATTTCATTCCATTCCATTCCATTCTATTCCATTCCATTCCATTCCATTCGATTCCATTCGATTCCATTAGATTCCATTCCATTCCATTCCATTCCATTCCATTCCATTCCATTCCTTTCAATTCTATTCTATTGAATTCCATTCCATTCCATTCAATTCCATTCCATTCCAATCCATTCCATTCTACTCGGGTTCACTACATTCCATTCCATTCCATTCTATTCCATTGAATTCCATTCCATTCCATTCCATTCCATTCCATTCCATTCCATTCCATTCCATTCCATTAAATTCTATTCCATTCCATTCCATTTCATTCCATTCCGTTCTACTCGGGTAGATTCAATTCCATTCCATTGCATTCCATTGCATTCCATTCCATTCCATTCCATTCCATTCCATTCCGTTCTACTCGGGTTCATTCCATTCCATTCCATTCCATTCCATTCTATTCCATTGAATTCCATTCCATTCCGTTCCATTCCTTTCCATTCCATTCCATTCCATTCCATTAAGTTCTACTCGGGTTGATTCCATTCCATTCCATTCGATTCCATTCCATTCCATTCCATTCCATTCCATTCGATTCCATTCCATTCCATTCCATTCCATTCCATTCCATTCCAATCTATTCCATTCTACTCGGGTTGATTCCATTGCATTCCATTCCATTCCATTACGTTCCATTCCATTCCATTCCATTCCATTCCATTAAGTTCTACTCGGGTTGATTCCATTCCATTCCATTCCATTCCATTCCATTCCATTCCATTCCAATCCATTCCATTCTACTCGGGTTGATTACATTGCATTCCATTCCATTCCTTTACGTTCCATTCCATTCCATTCCATTCGGTTCCATTCGATTCCGTTCGATTCCATTCCATTTCAATCCATTCGATTCCATTCCGTTCCGTTTCGTTCCGCTCCGATCGTTCCGTTCTATTCGGGTTGATTCCATTCTATTCCACTCCATTCCATTCGATTCCATTCCATTCCATTCGATTCCAGTCCATTTGATTCCATTCCATTCCATTCCATTCCATTCCATTCTATTCTATTGAATTCCATTCCATTCCATTCCATTGCATTCCATTCCAATCCATTCCATTCTACTCGGGTTGATTCCATTCCATTCCATTCCATTCCATTCCATTCCATTCCATTCCAATCCATTCCATTCTACTCGGGTTGATTCCATTAAATTCCATTCCATTCCATTCCATTCATTTCCTTTCCATTCCATTCGGTTCCATTCGATTCCATTCGATTCCATTCTATTTAACTCCATTCCATTCGATTCCATTCGATTCCATTCGATTCCATTCCATTCCATTCCATTCCATTCCATTCCATTCCATTCCATTCCATTCTATTCCATTCCATTCCATTTCATTCTGTTCCATTAAATTCCATTCCATTCCATTCCATTCCATTCCATTCCATTCCATTCCATTGCATTCGATTCCATTCCATTCCATTCCATTCCATTCCATTCCATTCCATTCGATTCCATTCCATTCCATTCCATTCCATTCCATTCCATTCCATTCCATTCCATTCCATTCCATTCCATTCCGTTCTACTCGGGTTCATTCCATTCCATTCCATTCCATTCCGTTCTATTCCATTGAATTCCATTCCATTCCATTCCATTCCATTCCATTCCATTCCATTCCATTCCATTCCATTCCATTCCATTCCATTCCGTTCTACTCGGGTTGATTCCATTCCATTCCATTCCATTGAATTCCATTCCATTCCATTGAATTCCATTCCATTCCATTCCATTCCATTCCATTCCATTCCATTCCGTTTTACTCGGGTTGATTCCATTCCATTCCATTCCATCCCATTCCATTCTATTCCACTCCATTCCATTCGATTCCATTCGAATCAATTCCGTTCCATTCCGTTCCATTCCATTCCATTCCATTGAATTCCATTCCATTCCATTCCATTCCATTCCATTCCATTCCATTCCATTCCATTCCATTCCATTCCATTCCAATGAATTCCATTCCATTCCATTCCATTCCATTCCATTCCATTCCATTCCATTCCATTCCATTCCATTCCATTCCATTCCATTCCGTTCTACTCGGGTTGATCCAATTCCATTCCTTTCCATTCCATTCCATTCCATTCCATTGAATTCCGTTCCATTCCATTCCGTTCCATTCCATTCCATTCCATTCCATTCCACTCCATTCCATTCCGTTCTACTCGGGTTGATTTCATTTCATTCCATTCCATTCTATTCCATTCCATTCCATTCCATTTGATTCCATTCGATTCCATTCGATTCCATTCGATTCCATTCGATTCCATTCCATTCCATTCCATTCCTTTCAATTCTATTCTATTGAATTCCATTCCATTCCAATCCATTCCATTCTACTCGGGTTCACTCCATTCCATTCCATTCCATTCTATTCCATTGAATTCCATTCCATTCCATTCCATTCCATTCCATTCCATTCCATTCCATTCCATTGCATTCCATTCCATTAAATTCCATTCCATTCCTTTCCATTCCATTCCATTCCGTTCTACTCGGGTAGATTCCACTCCATTCCATTCCATTCCATTCCATTCCATTCCATTCCATTCCATTCCATTCCATTCCATTCCGTTCTACTCGGGTTCATTCCATTCCATTCCATTCCATTCCATTCTATTCCATTGAATTCCATTCCATTCCGTTCCATTCCGTTCCATTCCATTCCATTCCATTCCATTACGTTCTACTCGGGTTGATTCCATTCCATTCCATTCCATTCCATTCCATTCCATTCCATTCCATTCCATTCGATTCCATTCGATTCCATTCCATTCCATTCCATTCCATTCCATTCCAATCCATTCCATTCTACTCGGGTTGATTCCATTCCATTCTATTCCATTCCATTCCATTCCATGCCATTCCATTCCATTCCATTCCAATCCATTGCGTTCAACTCGGGTTGATTCCATTCCATTCCATTCCATTCCATTCCATTCCATTCAATTCCATTCGATTCCATTCCATTCCATTCCATTGCATTCCATTCCATTCCATTCCAACCCATTCCATTCTACTCGGGTTGATTCCATTCCATTCCATTCCATTCCATTCCATTCCATTCCATTCCATTCCATTCCCTTCCATTCCATTCCATTCGGTACCATTCGATTCCATTCGATTCCATTCCATTTCAATCCATTCCATTCCGTTCAGTTCCGTTCCGTTCCTTTCCGTTCCGTTCTATTCGGGTTGATTCCATTCTATTCCACTCCATTCCATTCGATTCCATTCGATTCCATTCGATTCCATTCCATTCCATTCCATTCCATTCCATTCCATTCCATTCCATTCTATTGTATTGAATTCCATTCCATTCCATTCCATTAAATTCCTATCCATTCCATTCTACTCGGGTTGATTCCAATCCATTCCATTCCATTCCATTCCATTCCATTCCATTCCATTCCATTCCATTCCATTCCATTCCATTCCATTCCATTCCGTTCTACTCGGGTTCATTCCATTCCATTCCATTCCATTCCATTCCATTCCATTCCATTCCATTCCATTCCATTCCATTCCATTCCATTGCATTCGATTCAATTCCATTCCATTCCATTCCATTCCATTCCATTCCATTCGATTCCATTCCATTCCATTCCATTCCATTCCATTCCATTCTAATCCATTCCGTTCCATTCCATTCCATTCCATTCCATTCCATTCCATTCCATGCCGTTCTACTCGTGTTCATTCCATTCCATTCCATTCCATTCCATTCTATTCCATTGAATTCAATTCCATTCCATTCCATTCCATTCCATTCCATTCCATTCCATTCCATTCCATTCCATTCCATTCCATTCCATTCCATTCCGTTCTACTCGGGTTGATTCCATTCCATTCCATTCCATTCCATTCCATTCCATTGAATTCCATTCCATTCCATTCCATTCCATTCCATTCCATTCCATTCCATTCCATTCCATTCCATTCCTTTCCATTCTATTCTATTGAATTCCATTCCATTCCATTCCATTCCATTACATTCCATTCGATTCCATTCGATTCGATTCCATTCCATTGCGTTCCATTCCATTCCATTCCATTCCATTCCATTCGATTCCATTCGATTCCATTCCATTCCATTCCATTCCATTCAATTCCATTCCATTCCATGCAGTTCTACTCCTGTTCATTCCATTCCATTCCATTCCATTCCATCCTATTCCATTGAATTCCATTCCATTCCATTCCATTCCATTCCATTCCATTCCATTCCATTCCATTCCATTCCATTCCATTCCGTTCTACTCGGCTTGATTCCATTCCATTCCATTCCATTCCATTCCATTCCATTCCATTCCATTCCTTTCCATTCCATTCGGTTCCATTCGATTCTTTCGATTCCATTCTATTTCACTCCATTCCATTCGATTCCATTCCATTCCATTCCATTCCATTCCATTCCATTCCATTCCATTCCATTCCTTTCAATTCTATTCTATTGAATTCCATTCCATTCCATTCCATTCCATTCCATTCCATTCCAATCCATTCCCTTCTCCTCGGGTTGATTCCATTCCATTCCATTCCATTCCATTACGTTCCATTCCATTCCATTCCATTCGGTTCCATTCGATTCCATTCGATTCCATTCCATTTCAATCCATTCGACTCAATTCCGTTCCGTTTCGTTCCGTTCCGATCGTTCCGTTCTATTCGGGTTGATTGCATTCTATTCCACTCCATTCCATTCGATTCCATTCCATTCCATTCGATTCCATTCCATTCCATTCCATTCCATTCCATTCCATTCCATTCTATTCTATTGAATTCCATTCCATTCCATTCCATTCCATTCCATTCCAATCCATTCCATTCTTCTCGGGTTGATTCCATTCCATTCCATTCCATTCCATTCCATTCCATTCCATTCCAATCCATTCCATTCTACTCGGGTTGATTCCATTCCGTTCCATTCCATTCCATTCCCTTCCTTTCCATTCCATTCGGTTCCATTCGATTTTTTCGATTCCATTCTGTTTCACTCCATTCCATTCGATTCCATTCGATTCCATTCGATTCCATTCCATTCCATTCCATTCCATTTCATTCCATTCCATTAAATTCCATTCCATTCCATTCCATTCCATTCCATTCCATTCCATTCCATTCCATTCCATTCCATTCCATTCCATTCCATTGCATTCGATTCCATTCCATTCCATTCCATTCCATTCCATTCCATTCAATTCCATTCCATTCCATTCCATTCCATTCCCTTCCGTTCCGTTCCATTCCATTCCATTCCATTCCATTCCATTCCATTCCATTCCATTCGATTCCATTCGATTCCATTCCATTCCATTCCATTCCATTCCATTCCATTCAATTCCATTCCATTCCATGCCGTTCTACTCGTGTTCATTCCATTCCATTCCATTCCATTCCATTCCATTCTATTCCATTGAATTCCATTCCATTCCATTCCATTCCATTCCATTCCATTCTATTCCATTGAATTCCATTCCATTCCATTCCATTCCATTCCATTCCATTCCATTCCATTCCATTCCATTCCATTCCGTTCTACTCGGGTTGATTCCATTCAATTCCATTCCATTCCATTCCATTCCATTCCATTCCATTTAATTCCATTCCATTCCATTCCATTCCATTCCATTCCATTCCATTCCATTCCGTTTTACTCGGGTTGATTCCATTCCATTCCATTCCATCCCATTCCATTCGATTTCATTCGATTCCATTCGATTCCATTCCATTCAATTCCATTCCATTCCATTCTATTCTATTGAATTCCATTCCATTCCATTCCATTCCATTCCATTCCATTCCGTTCTACTCGGGTCCATTCCATTCCATTCCATTCCACTCGATTCCATTCCATTCCATTCGATTCCATTCCATTCCATTCCATTCCAATCCATTCCATTCTACTCGGGTTGATTCCATTCGATTCCATTCCACTCCATTCCATTCCATTCCCTTCCATTCCATTCCATTCGGTTCCATTCGATTCCTTTCGATTCCATTCCATTTCACTCCATTCCATTCCATTCTGTTCCGTTCCGTTCCATTCCGTTCCGTTCTATTCGGGTTGATTCCATTCTATTCCACTCCATTCCATTCGATTCCATTCGATTCGATTCGATTCCATTCCATTCCATTCCATTCCATTCCATTACATTACATTCGATTCCATTCGATTCCATTCCATTCCATTCCATTCCATTCCATTTCAATCCATTCCATTCTACTCGGGTTGATTCCTTTCCATTCCATTCCATTCCATTCCATTCCATTCCATTCCATTCCCTTCCATTCCATTCCATTCGGTTCCATTCGATTCCATTCGATTCCATTCCATTTCACTCCATTCCATTCCATTCTGTTCCGTTCCGTTCCATTCCGTTCCGTTCTATTCGGGTTGATTCCATTCTATTCCACTCCATTCCATTCGATTCCATTCGATTCGATTCGATTCCATTCCATTCCATTCCATTCCATTGCATTCCATTCCATTCCATTCCATTCCATTCGATTCCATTCCATTCCATTCCATTCCGTTCCATTCCATTCCATTCCATTCAATTCCATTCCATTCCTTTCCGTTCTACTCGGGTTCATTCCATTCCATTCCATTCCATTCCATTCTATTCCATTGAATTCCATTCCATTCCATTCCATTCCATTCCATTCCATTCCATTCCATTCCATTCCTTTCCGTTCTACTCGGGTTGATCCAATTCCATTCCTTTCCATTCCATTCCATTCCATTCCATTGAATTCCATTCCATTCCATTCCATTCCATTCCATTCCAATCCATTCCATTCCATTCCATTCCAATCCATTCCATTCCATTCCGTTCTACTCGGGTTGATTTCATTCCATTCCATTCCATTCTATTCCATTCCATTCCATTCCATTCGATTCCATTCGATTCCATTCGATTCCATTCCATTCCATTCCATTCCATTCCATTCCATTCCATTCCTTTCAATTCTATTCTATTGAATTCCATTCCATTCCATTCCATTCCATTCCAATCCATTCCATTCTACTCGGGTTCCCTCCATTCCATTCCATTCCATTCCATTCCATTGAATTCCATTCCATTCCATTCCATTCCATTCCATTCCATTCCATTCCATTCCATTCCATTCCATTCCATTCCATTCCTTTCCATTCCATTAAATTCCATTCCATTCCATTCCATTCCATTCCATTCCATTAAGTTCTACTCGGGTTGATTCCATTCCATTCCATTCCATTCCATTCCATTCCATTCCAATCCATTCCAATCCATTCCATTCTACTCGGGTTGACTCCATTCCATTCCATTCCATTCCATTCCCTTCCTTTCCATTCCATTCGGTTCCATTCGATTCTTTCGATTCCATTCTATTTCACTCCATTCCATTCGATTCCATTCGATTCCATTCGATTCCATTCCATTCCATTCCATTCCATTCCATTCCATTCCATTCCATTCTATTCCATTAAATTCCATTCCATTCCATTCCATTCCATTCCATTCCATTCCATTCCATTCCATTCCATTCCATTGCATTCAATTCCATTCCATTCCATTCCATTCCATTCGATTCCATTCGATTCCATTCGATTCAATTCCATTTAATTCCATTCCATTCCATTCCATTCCTTTCAATTCTATTCTATTGAATTCCATTCCATTCCATTCCATTCCATTCCAATCCATTCCATTCTACTCGGGTTCACTCCATTCCATTCCATTCCATTCTATTCCATTGAATTCCATTCCATTCCATTCCATTCCTATCCATTCCATTCTACTGGGGTTGATTCCATTGCATTCCATTCCATTCCATTACGTTCCATTCCATTCCATTCCATTCGGTTCCGTTCGATTCCATTCGATTCCGTTCCATTTCAATCCATTCGATTCCATTCCTTTCCATTTCGGTCCGCTCCGATCGTTCCGTTCTATTCGGGTTGATTCCATTCTATTCCACTCCATTCCATTCGATTCCATTCCATTCCATTCGATTCCATTCCATTCCATTCCATTCCATTCCATTCCATTCTATTCTATTGAATTCCATTCCATTCCATTCCATTCCATTCCATTCCATTCCATTCCAATCCATTCCATCCTACTCGGGTTCATTCCATTCCATTCCATTCCATTCCATTCTATTCCATTGAATTCCATTCCATGCCGTTCCATTCCGTTCCATTCCATTCCATTCCATTCCATTAAGTTCTACTCTGGTAGATTCCATTCAATTCCATTCCATTCCATTCCATTCCATTCCTTTATACTCTGGTTGATTCCATTCTATTCCATTCCATTCCATTCGATTCCATTCGATTCCGTTCGATTCCATTCCATTCCATTCCATTCCATTCCATTCCATTCCATTCCATTCCATTCCATTCCATTCTATTCCATTGAATTCCATTCCATTCCATTCCATTCCATTCCATTCCATTCCATTCCATTCCATTCCATTCCATTCCATTCCGTTCTACTCGGGTTGATTCCATCCCATTCCATTCCATTCCATTCCATTCCATTCCATTCCATTCCATTCGATTCCATTCCATTCCATTCCATTCCGATCCATTCCATTCCACTCGGGTTGATTCCATTCCATTCCATTCCTTTCCATTCCATTCCATTCCATTCCACTCCATTCCATTCCCTTCCATTCCATTCCATTCGGTTCCATTCGATTCCATTCGATTCCATTCCATTTCACTCCATTCCATTCCGTTCCGTTCCGTTCTGTTCCGTTCCATTCCGCTCCATTCCGTTCCATTCCGATCCATTCCATTCCGTTCTACTCGGGTTGATTCCATTCTACTCCACTCCATTCCATTCGATTCCATTCGATTCCATTCGATTCCATTCCATTCCATTCCATTCCATTCCATTTCATTCTATTCCATTGAATTCCATTCCATTCCATTCCATTCCAATCCATTCCATTCTACTCGGGTTGATTCCATTCCATTCCATTCCACTCCATTCCATTCCATTCCATTCCATTCCATTCCATTCCATTCCATTCCATTCTATTCCATTCGATTCCATTCCATTCCATTCTCTTCGATTCCATTTGATTCCATTCCATTCCATTCCATTCCATTCCATTCCATTCCGTTCTACTCGGGTTCATTCCATTGCATTCCATTCCATTCCATTCTATTCCATTGAATTTCATTCCATTACATTCCATTCCATTCCATTCCATTCCATTCGATTCCATTCGATTCCATTCCATTCCATTCCATTCCATTCCATTCCACTCCAATCCATTCCATTCTACTTGGGTTGATTCAATTCCATTCCATTCCATTCCATTCCATTCCATTCCATTCCATTCCATTCCATTCCATTCCCTTCCATTCCATTCCATTCAGTTCCATTCGATTCCATTCGATTCCATTCCATTTCACTCCATTCCATTCCATTCCGTTAAGTTCCGTTCTGTTCCGTTCCGTTCCGTTCTATTCGGATTGATTCCATTCTATTCCACTCCATTCCATTCGATTCCATTCGATTCCATTCCATTGCATTCCATTCCATTCCATTCCATTCCCTTCTATTCTATTCTATTGAATTCCATTGCATTCCATTCCATTCCATTCCAATCCATTCCATTCTACTCGGGTTGATTCCATTCCTTTCCATTCCATTCCATTCCATTCCATTCCATTCCGTTCTACTCGGGTTCATTCCATTCCATTCCATTCCATTCGAATCCATTCCATTCCTTTCCGTTCTCCTCGGGTCCATTCCACTCCATTCCATTCCATTCGATTCCATTCTGTTCCATTCGATTCCATTCCATTCCATTCTAATCCATTCCATTCTACTCGGGTTGATTCCATTCCATTCCAGTCCATTCCATTCCATTCCAGTCCATTCCACTTCATTCCAGTCCATTCCATTCGATTCCATTCCATTCCATTCCATTTCATTGCATTCCATTCCATTCCATTCCATTCCATTCCATTCCATTCCATTCCATTCCATTCCATTCCATTCCATTCCTCTCTACTCGGCTTGATTCCATTCTATTCCATTCCATTCTGTTCGATTCCATTTGATTCCATTCGATTCCATTCGATTCCATTCCATTCCATTCCATTCCGTTCTACTCGGGTTCATTCCATTCCATTGCATTCCATTCTATTACATTCCTTTGAATTCCATTCCATTCCATTCCATTCCATTCCATTCCTTTCCATTCCATTCCATTCCATTCCATTCCATTCCATTCCATTCCATTCCATTCCATTCCGTTCTACTCGGGTTGATTCCATTCCATTCCATTCCATTCCTTTGAATTCCATTCCATTCCATTCCATTCCATTCGGTTCCATTCGATTCCATTCGATTCCATTCCATTTCACTCCATTCCATTCCATTCTGTTCCGTTCCGTTCCATTCCGTTCCGTTCTATTCGGGTTCATTCCATTCCATTCCATTGCATGCCATTCTATTCCATTGAATTCCATTCCATTCCATTCCATTCCGTTCCATTCCATTCCATTCCATTCCATTAAGTTCTACTCGTGTTGATTCCATTCCATTCCATTCCATTCCATTCCATTCCATTCCATTCCATTCCAATCCATTCCATTCTACTCGGGTTGATTCCATTGCATTCCATTCCATTCCATTACGTTCCATTCCATTCCATTCCATTCGGTTCCATTCGATTCCATTCGATTCCATTCCATTTCAATCCATTCGATTCCATTCCGTTCCGTTTCGTTCCACTCCGATCGTTCCGTTCTATTCGGGTTGATTCCATTCTATTCCACTCCATTCCATTCGATTCCATTCCATTCCATTCGATTCCACTCCATTTGATTCCATTCCATTCCATTCCATTCCATTCCATTCTATTCTATTGAATTCCATTCCATTCCATTCCATTGCATTCCATTCCAATCCATTCCATTCTACTCGGGTTGATTCCATTCCATTCCATTCCATTCCATTACGTTCCATTCCATTCCATTCCATTCGGTTCCATTCGATTCCATTCGATTCCATTCCATTTCAATCCATTCGATTCCATTCCGTTCCGTTTCGTTCCGCTCCGATCGTTCCGTTCTATTAGCGTTGATTCCATTCTATTCCACTCCATTCCATTCGATTCCATTCCATTCCATTCGATTCCACTCCATTTGATTCCATTCCATTCCATTCCATTCCATTCCATTCTATTCTATTGAATTCCATTCCATTCCATTCCATTGCATTCCATTCCAATCCATTCCATTCTACTCGGGTTGATTCCATTCCATTCCATTCCATTCCATTCCATTCCAATCCATTCCATTCTACTCGGGTTGATTCCATTAAATTCCATTCCATTACATTCCATTCCCTTCCTTTCCATTCCATTCGGTTCCATTCGATTCCATTCGATTCCATTCTATTTCACTCCATTCCATTCGATTCCATTCGATTCCATTCGATTCCATTCCATTCCATTCCATTCCATTCCATTCCATTCCATTCCATTCCATTTCATTCTATTCCATTAAAGTCCATTCCATTCCATTCCATTCCATTCCATTCCATTCCATTCCATTGCATTCGATTCCATTCCATTCCATTCCATTCCATTCCATTCCATTCGATTCCATTCCATTCCATTCCATTCCATTCCATTCCATTCCATTCCATTCCATTCCATTCCATTCCATTCCGTTCTACTCGGGTTCATTCCATTCCATTCCATTCCATTCCATTCCATTCGAATCCATTCCATTCCTTTCCGTTCTACTCGGGTCTATTCCACTCCATTCCATTCCATTCGATTCCATTCTGTTCCATTCGATTCCATTCCATTCCATTCCAATCCATTCCATTCTACTCGGGTTGATTCCATTCCATTCCATTCCATTCCATTCCATTCCATTCCATTCCATTTCATTCCAGTCCATTCCATTCGATTCCATTCCATTCCATTCCATTTCATTGCCTTCCATTCCATTCCATTCCATTCCATTCCATTCCATTCCATTCCATTCCATTCCATTCCATTCCATTCCATTCCATTCCTTTCTACTCGGCTTGATTCCATTCTATTCCATTCCATTCCGTTCGATTCCATTCGATTCCATTCGATTCCATTCGATTCCATTCCATTCCATTCCATTCCGTTCTACTCGGGTTCATTCCATTCCATTGCATTCCATTCTATTATATTCCTTTGAATTCCATTCCATTCCATTCCATTCCATTCCTTTCCATTCCATTCCATTCCATTCCATTCCATTCCATTCCATTCCATTCCATTCCATTCCGTTCTACTCGGGTTGATTCCATTCCATTCCATTCCATTCCTTTGAATCCCATTCCATTCCATTCCATTCCATTCCATTCCATTCCATTCCATTCCATTCCATTCCATTCCGTTCAACTCGGGTTGATTCCATTCCATTCCATTCCATTCCATTCGATTCCATTCATTTCCATTCCATTCCATTCCATTCCATTCCATTCCATTCCATTCCATTCCATTCTATTGTATTGAATTCCATTGCATTCCATTCCATTAAATTCCTATCCATTCCATTCTACTCGGGTTGATTCCAATCCATTCCATTCCATTCCATTCCTTTCCATTCCATTCCATTCCATTCCATTCCATTCCATTCCATTCCGTTCTACTCGGGTTCATTCCATTCCATTTCATTCCATTCAATTCCATTCCATTCCATTCCATTCCATTCCGTTCCATTCGATTCCATTCGATTCCATTCCATTCCATTCCATTCCATTCCATTCCATTCCATTCCATTACATTCCATTCCATTCCAATCCATTCCATTCCATTCCATTCCATTCCATTCCATTCCATTCCGTTCTACTCGGGTTCATTCCATTCCATTCCATTCCATTCCATTCCATGCCATGCCATTCCATTCCATTCCATTCCATTCCATTCCATTCCATTCCATTCCATTCCATTCCATTCCGTTCTACTCGGGTTCATTCCAATCCATTCCATTCCATTCCATTCTATTCCATTGAATTCCATTCCATTCCATTCCATTCCGTTCCATTCCATTCCATTCCATTCCATTAAGTTCTACTCGGGTTGATTCCATTCCATTCCATTCCATTCCATTCCATTCCATTCCATTCCATTCCAATCCATTCCATTCTACTCGGGTTGATTCCATTCCATTCCATTCCATTCCATTACGTTCCATTCCATTCCATTCCATTCGGTTCCATTCGATTCCATTCGATTCCATTCCATTTCAATCCATTCGATTCCATTCCGTTCCGTTTCGTTCCGCTCCGATCGTTCCGTTCTATTCGGGTTGATTCCATTCTATTCCACTCCATTCCATTCGATTCCATTCCATTCCATTCGATTCCATTCCATTCCATTCCATTCCATTCCATTCCATTCCATTGCATTCTATTCTATTGAATTCCATTCCATTCCATTCCATTGCATTCCATTCCAATCCATTCCATTCTACTCGGGTTGATTCCATTCCATTCCATTCCATTCCATTCCATTCCATTCCAATCCATTCCATTCTACTCGGGTTGATTCCATTAAATTCCATTCCATTCCATTCCATTCCATTCCTTTCCATTCCATTCGGTTCCATTCGATTCCATTCGATTCCATTCTATTTCACTCCATTCCATTCGATTCCATTCGATTCCATTCGATTCCATTCGATTCCATTCCATTCCATTCCATTCCATTCCATTCTATTCCATTCCATTCCATTCCATTCCATTCCATTCCATTCCATTTCATTCTATTCCATTAAATTCCATTCCATTCCATTCCATTCCATTCCATTCCATTCCATTCCATTCCTTTCCATTCCATTCCATTCCATTCGATTCCATTCCATTCCATTCCATTACATTCCATTCCATTCCATTCCATTCCATTCCATTCCATTCCATTCCGCTCTACTCGGGTTGATTCCATTCCATTCCATTCCATTCCATTCCATTCCATTGAATTCCATTCCATTCCATTCCATTCCATTCCATTCCATTCCATTCCTTTCCATTCCGTTTTACTCGGGTTGATTCCATTCCATTCCATTCCATCCCATTCCATTCGATTCCATTCGATTCCATTCGATTCCATTCCATTCAATTCCATTCCATTCCATTCCATTCCATTCTATTTTATTGAATTCCATTCCATTCCATTCCATTCCATTCCTATCAATTCCATTCTTCTCGGGTTGATTCCATTCCATTCCATTCCATTCCATTCCATTCCATTCCATTGCGCTCTACTCGGGATCATTCCATTCGATTCCATTCCATTCCATTCCATTCCATTCCATTCCATTCCATTCCATTCCATTCCGTTCTACTCGGGTCCATTCCATTCCATTCCATTCCACTCGATTCCATTCCATTCCATTCGATTCCATTCCATTCCATTCCAATCCACTCCATTCTACTCGGGTTGATTCTATTCGATTCCATTCCATTCCATTCCGTTTCATTCGATTCCATTCGATTCCATTCGATTCCATTCCATTCCTTTCCATTCCATTCCATTCCAATCCATTCCATTCTACTCGGGTTGATTCCTTTCGATTCCATTCCATTCCATTCCATTCCATTCCCTTCCATTCCATTCCATTCGGTTCCATTCGATTCCATTCGATTCAATTCCATTTCACTCCATTCCATTCCATTCTGTTCCGTTCCTTTCCATTCCGTTCCGTTCTATTCGGGTTCATTCCATTCTTTTCCACTCCATTCCATTCGATTCCTTTCGAATCAATTCCATTCCATTCCGTTCCATTCCATTCCATTCCATTACATTCGATTCCATTCGATTCCATTACATTCCATTCCATTCCATTCCATTCCATTCAATTCCATTCCATTCCATTCCGTTCTACTCGGGTTCATTCCATTCCATTCCATTCCATTCCATTCCATTCTATTCCATTGAATTCCATTCCATTCCATTCCATTCCATTCCATTCCATTCCATTCCATTCCATTCCATTCCATTCCGTTCTACTCGGGTTGATCCAATTCCATTCCATTCCATTCCATTCCATTCCATTCCATTCCATTCCATTGAATTCCGTTCCATTCCATTCCATTCCATTCCATTCCATTCCATTCCATTCCATTCCATTCCATTCCATTCCATTCCGTTCTACTCGGGTTGATTTCATTCCATTACATTCCATTCTATTCCATTCCATTCCATTCCATTCGATTCCATTCGATTCCATTCGATTCCATTCCATTCCATTCCATTCCATTCCATTCCATTCCATTCCATTCCATTCCTTTCAATTCTATTCTATTGAATTCCATTCCATTCCATTCCATTCCATTCCATTCCATGCCATTCTACTCGGGTACACTACATTCCATTCCATTCCATTCTATTCCATTGAATTCCATTCCATTCCATTCCATTCCATTCCATTCCATTCCATTCCATTCCATTCCATTCCATTCCATTAAATTCCATTCCATTCCATTCCATTTCATTCCATTCCGTTCTACTCGGGTAGATTCCATTCCATTCCATTCCATTCCATTCCATTCCATTCCATTCCATTCCGTTCTACTCGGGTTCATTCCATTCCATTCCATTCCATTCCATTCCATTCTATTCCATTGAATTCCATTCCATTCCGTTCCATTCCGTTCCATTCCATTCCATTCCATTCCATTAAGTTCTACTCGGGTTGATTCCATTCCATTCCATTCGATTCCATTCCATTCCATTCCATTCCATTCCATTCGATTCCATTCCATTCCATTCCATTCCATTCCATTCCATTCCATTCCATTCCATTCCATTCCATTCTATTGTATTGAATTCCATTGCATTCCATTCCATTAAATTCCTATCCATTCCATTCTACTCGGGTTGATTCCAATCCATTCCATTCCATTCCATTCCTTTCCATTCCATTCCATTCCATTCCATTCCATTCCATTCCATTCCATTCCATTCCATTCCGTTCCATTCGATTCCATTCGATTCCATTCCATTCCATTCCATTCCATTCCATTCCATTCCATTCCATTCCAATCCATTCCATTCTACTCGGGTAGATTCCATTCCATTCCATTCCATCCCATGCCATTCCATTCCATTCCATTCCATTCCATTCCATTCCATTCCATTCCATTCCATTCCATTCCATTCCGTTCTACTCTGGTTCATTCCATTCCATTCCATTCCATGCCATTCTATTCCATTGAATTCCATTCCATTCCATTCCATTCTGTTCCATTCCATTCCATTCCATTCCATTAAGTTCTACTCGGGTTGATTCCATTCCATTCCATTCCATTCCATTCCATTCCATTCCATTCCATTCCAATCCATTCCATTCTACTCTGGTTGATTCCATTGCATTCCATTCCATTCCATTACGTTCCATTCCATTCCATTCCATTCGGTTCCATTCGATTCCATTCGATTCCATTCCATTTCAATCCATTCGATT
Source organism: Gorilla gorilla gorilla (assembly GCF_029281585.2). Lineage (NCBI taxonomy): Eukaryota > Metazoa > Chordata > Mammalia > Primates > Hominidae > Gorilla > Gorilla gorilla. The sequence goes on from NC_073241.2 coordinate 15,819,741, forward strand.
CCATTCCGTTCCGTTTCGTCCGCTCCGATCGTTCCGTTCTATTCGGGTTGATTCCATTCTATTCCACTCCATTCCATTCGATTCCATTCCATTCCATTCGATTCCACTCCATTTGATTCCATTCCATTCCATTCCATTCCATTCCATTCCATTCCATTCCATTCTATTGAATTCCATTCCATTCCATTCCATTGCATTCCATTCCAATCCATTCCATTCTACTCGGGTTGATTCCATTCCATTCCATTCCATTCCATTCCATTCCAATCCATTCCATTCTACTCGGGTTGATTCCATTAAATTCCATTCCATTCCATTCCATTCCCTTCCTTTCCATTCCATTCGGTTCCATTCGATTCCATTCGATTCCATTCTATTTCACTCCATTCCATTCGATTCCATTCGATTCCATTCGATTCCAATCGATTCCATTCCATTCCATTCCATTCTATTCCATTCCATTCCATTTCATTCTATTCCATTAAAGTCCATTCCATTCCATTCCATTCCATTCCATTCCATTCCATTCCATTCCATTCCATTCCATTCCATTCCATTCCATTCCATTCCATTCCATTCCATTCCATTCCATTCCGTTCTACTCGGGTTCATTCCATTCCATTCCATTCCATTCCATTCCATTCGAATCCATTCCATTCCTTTCCTTTCTACTCGGGTCCATTCCACTCCATTCCATTCCATTCGATTCCATTCTGTTGCATTCGATTCCATTCCATTCCATTCCAATCCATTCCATTCTACTAGGGTTGATTCCATTCCATTCCATTCCATTCCATTCCATTCCATTCCATTCCATTCCATTCCATTCCATTCCATTCCATTCCATTCCATTCCATTTCATTCCAGTCCATTCCATTCGATTCCATTCCATTCCATTCCATTTCATTGCATTCCATTCCATTCCATTCCATTCCATTCCATTCCATTCCATTCAATTCCATTCCATTCCATTCCATTCCATTCCATTCAATTCCTTTCTACTCGGCTTGATTCCATTCTATTCCATTCCATTCCGTTCGATTCCATTCGATTCCATTCGATTCCATTCGATTCCATTCCATTCCATTCCATTCCGTTCTACTCGGGTTCATTCCATTCCATTGCATTCCATTCTATTATATTCCTTTGAATTCCATTCCATTCCATTCCATTCCATTCCTTTCCATTCCATTCCATTCCATTCCATTCCATTCCATTCCATTCCATTCCATTCCGTTCTACTCGGGTTGATTCCATTCCATTCCATTCCATTCCTTTGAATTCCATTCCATTCCATTCCATTCCATTCCATTCCATTCCATTCCATTCCATTCCATTCCATTCTATTGTATTGAATTCCATTGCATTCCATTCCATTAAATTCCTATCCATTCCATTCTACTCGGGTTGATTCCAATCCATTCCATTCCATTCCATTCCTTTCCATTCCATTCCATTCCATTCCATTCCATTCCATTCCATTCCATTCCATTCCATTCCATTCCATTCCGTTCTACTCGGGTTCATTCCATTCCATTTCATTCCATTCAATTCCATTCCATTCCATTCCATTCCATTCCATTCCATTCGATTCCATTCGATTCCATTCCATTCCATTCCATTCCATTCCATTCCATTCCATTCCATTCCAATCCATTCTACTCGGGTAGATTCCATTCCATTCCATTCCATTCCATGCCATTCCATTCCATTCCATTCCATTCCATTCCATTCCATTCCATTCCATTCCATTCCATTCCATTCCGTTCTACTCGGGTTCATTCCATTCCATTCCATTCCATTCCATTCTATTCCATTGAATTCCATTCCATTCCATTCCATTCCGTTCCATTCCATTCCATTCCATTCCATTAAGTTCTACTCGGGTTGATTCCATTCCATTCCATTCCATTCCATTCCATTCCATTCCATTCCATTCCATTCCATTCCATTCCATTCCAATCCATTCCATTCTACTCGGGTTGATTCCATTCCATTCCATTCCATTCCATTACGTTCCATTCCATTCCATTCCATTCGGTTCCATTCGATTCCATTCGATTCCATTCCATTTCAATCCATTCGATTCCATTCCGTTCCGTTTCGTTCCGCTCCGATCGATCCGTTCTATTCGGGTTGATTCCATTCTATTCCACTCCATTCCATTCGATTCCATTCCATTCCATTCGATTCCATTCCATTCCATTGCATTCCATTCCATTCCATTCCATTGCATTCTATTCTATTGAATTCCATTCCATTCCATTCCATTGCATTCCATTCCAATCCATTCCATTCTACTCGGGTTGATTCCATTCCATTCCATTCCATTCCATTCCATTCCATTCCATTCCAATCCATTCCATTCTACTCGGGTTGATTCCATTAAATTCCATTCCATTCCATTCCATTCCATTCCTTTCCATTTCATTCGGTTCCATTCGATTCCATTCGATTCCATTCTATTTCACTCCATTCCATTCGATTCCATTCGATTCCATTTGATTCCATTCGATTCCATTCCTTTCCATTCCATTCTATTCCATTCCATTCCATTCCATTCCATTCCATTCCATTTCATTCTATTCCATTAAATTCCATTCCATTCCATTCCATTCCATTCCATTCCATTCCGTTCCATTGCATTCCATTCCATTCCATTCCATTCCATTCCATTCCATTCCATTCCATTCGATTCCATTCCATTCCATTCCATTCCATTCCATTCCATTCCATTCCATTCCATTCCATTCCATTCCGTTCTACTCGGGTTGATTCCATTCCATTCCATTCCATTCCATTCCATTCCATTGAATTCCATTCCATTCCATTCCATTCCATTCCATTCCATTCCATTCCATTCCGTTTTACTCGGGTTGATTCCATTCCATTCCATTCCATCCCATTCCATTCGATTCCATTCGATTCCATTCGATTCCATTCCATTCAATTCCATTCCATTCCATTCCATTCCATTCTATTCTATTGAATTCCATTCCATTCCATTCCATTCCATTCCTATCCATTCCATTCTACTCGGGTTGATTCCATTCCATTCCATTCCATTCCATTCCATTCCATTCCATTGCGCTCTACTCGGGATCATTCCATTCGATTCCATTCCATTCCATTCCATTCCATTCCATTTCATTCCATTCCATTCCATTCCATTCTATTCCATTGAATTCCATTCCATTCCATTCCATTCCATTCCATTCCATTCCATTCCATTCCATTCCGTTCTACTCGGGTTGATTCCATTCCATTCCATTCCATGCCATTCCATTCCATTGAATTCCATTCCATTCCATTCCATTCCATTCCATTCCATTCCATTCCGTTTTACTCGGGTTGATTCCATTCCATTCCACTCCATCCCATTCCATTCCATCCCATTCCATTCGATTCCATTCGATTCCATTCGATTCCATTCCATTCAATTCCATTCCATTCCATTCCATTCCATTCTATTCTATTGAATTCCATTCCATTCCATTCCATTCCATTCCTATCCATTCAATTCTACTCGGGTTGATTCCATTTCATTCCATTCCATTCCATTCCATTCCATTCCATTGCGCTCTACTCGGGATCATTCCATTCGATTCCATTCCATTCCATTCCATTCCATTCCATTCCATTCCATTCCATTCCATTCTACTCGGGTCCATTCCATTCCATTCCATTCCACTCGATTCCATTCCATTCCATTCGATTCCATTCCATTCCATTCCAATCCATTCCATTCTACTCGGGTTGATTCTATTCGATTCCATTCCATTCCATTCCGTTTCATTCGATTCCATTCGATTCCATTCGATTCCATTCCATTCCTTTCCATTCCATTCCATTCCAATCCATTCCATTCTACTCGGGTTGATTCCTTTCAATTCCATTCGATTCCATTCCATTCCATTCCCTTCCATTCCATTCCATTCGGTTCCATTCGATTCCATTCGATTCCATTCCATTTCACTCCATTCCATTCCATTCTGTTCCGTTCCGTTCCATTCCGTTCCGTTCTATTCGGGTTCATTCCATTCTATTCCACTCCATTCCATTCGATTCCATTCGAATCAATTCCATTCCATTCCTTTCCATTCGATTCCATTCCATTCCATTCCATTCCATTCCATTCCATTCAATTCCATTCCATTCCATTCCGTTCTACTCGGGTTCATTCCATTCCATTCCATTCCATTCCATTCCATTCTATTCCATTGAATTGCATTCCATTCCATTCCATTCCGTTCCATTCCATTCCATTCCATTCCATTCCATTCCATTCCGTTCTACTCGGGTTGATCCAATTCCATTCCATTCCATTCCATTTCATTCCATTCCATTCCATTGAATTCCGTTCCATACCATTCCATTCCATTCCATTCCATTCCATTCCATTCCATTCCATTCCATTCCGTTCTACTCGGGTTGATTTCATTCCATTCCATTCCATTCTATTCCATTCCATTCCATTCCATTCCTTTCAATTCTATTCTATTGAATTCCATTCCATTCCATTCCATTCCATTCCATTCCAATCCATTCCATTCTACTCGGGTTCACTACATTCCATTCCATTCCATTCTATTCCATGGAATTCCATTCCATTCCATTCCATTCCATTCCATTCCATTCCATTCCATTCCATTCCATTCCATTCCGTTCTACTCGGGTTCATTCCATTCCATTCCATTCCATTCCATTCTATTCCATTGAATTCCATTCCATTCCGTTCCATTCCGTTCCATTCCATTCGATTCCATTCCATTCCATTGCATTCCATTCCATTCCATTCCATTCCATTCCATTCTATTGTATTGAATTCCACTGCATTCCATTCCATTAAATTCCTATCCATTCCATTCTACTCGGGTTGATTCCAATCCATTCCATTCCATTCCATTCCTTTCCATTCCATTCCATTCCATTCCATTCCATTCCATTCCATTCCATTCCATACCATTCCATTCCATTCCGTTCTACTCGGGTTCATTCCATTCCATTTCATTCTATTCAATTCCATTCCATTCCATTCCATTCCATTCCGTCCCATTCGATTCCATTCGATTCCATTCCATTCCATTCCATTCCATTCCATTCCATTCCATTCCATTCCATTCCATTCCATTCCATTCCATTCCATTCTACTCGGGTAGATTCCATTCCATTCCATTCCATTCCATGCCATTCCATTCCATTCCATTCCATTCCATTCCATTCCATTCCATTCCATTCCATTCTACTCGGGTTCATTCCATTCCATTCCATTGCATGCCATTCTATTCCATTGAATTCCATTCCATTCCATTCCATTCCGTTCCATTCCATTCCATTCCATTCCATTAAGTTCTACTCGGGTTGATTCCATTCCATTCCATTCCATTCCATTCCATTCCATTCCATTCCATTCCAATCCATTCCATTCTACTCGGGTTGATTCCATTGCATTCCATTCCATTCCATTACGTTCCATTCCATTCCATTCCATTCGGTTCCATTCGATTCCATTCGATTCCATTCCATTTCAATCCATTCGATTCCATTCCGTTCCGTTTCGTTCCGCTCCGATCGTTCTGTTCTATTCGGGTTGATTCCATTCTATTCCACTCCATTCCATTCGATTCCATTCCATTCCATTCGATTCCACTCCATTTGATTCCATTCCATTCCATTCCATTCCATTCCATTCCATTCCATTCTATTCTATTGAATTCCATTCCATTCCATTCCATTGCATTCCATTCCAATCCATTCCATTCTACTCGGGTTGATTCCATTCCATTCCATTCCATTCAATTACGTTCCATTCCATTCCATTCCATTCGGTTCCATTCGATTCCATTCGATTCCATTCCATTTCAATCCATTCGATTCCATTCCGTTCCGTTTCGTTCCGCTCCGATCGTTCCGTTCTATTCGGGTTGATTCCATTCTATTCCACTCCATTCCATTCGATTCCATTCCATTCCATTCGATTCCACTCCATTTGATTCCATTCCATTCCATTCCATTCCATTCCATTCTATTCTATTGAATTCCATTCCATTCCATTCCATTGCATTCCATTCCAATCCATTCCATTCTACTCGGGTTGATTCCATTCCATTCCATTCCATTCCATTCCATTCCAATCCATTCCATTCTACTCGGGTTGATTCCATTAAATTCCATTCCATTCCATTCCATTCCCTTCCTTTCCATTCCATTGGGTTCCATTCGATTCCATTCGATTCCATTCTATTTCACTCCATTCCATTCGATTGCATTCGATTCCATTCGATTTCATTCTATTCCTTTAAAGTCCATTCCATTCCATTCCATTCCATTCCTTTCCATTCCATTCCATTCCATTGCATTCGATTCCATTCCATTCCATTCCATTCCATTCCATTCCATTCCATTCCATTCCATTCGATTTCATTCCATTCCATTCCATTCCATTCCATTCCATTCCATTCCATTCCATTCCATTCCGTTCTACTCGGGTTCATTCCATTCCATTCCATTCCATTCCATTCCATTCGAATCCATTCCATTCCTTTCCGTTCTACTCGGGTCTATTCCACTCCATTCCATTCCATTCGATTCCATTCTGTTCCATTCGATTCCATTCCGTTCCATTCCAATCCATTCCATTCTACTCGGGTTGATTCCATTCCATTCCATTCCATTCCATTCCCTTCCATTCCATTCCATTCCATTTCATTCCAGTCCATTCCATTCGATTCCATTCCATTCCATTCCATTTCATTGCCTTCCATTCCATTCCATTCCATTCCATTCCATTCCATTCCATTCCATTCCATTCCATTCCTTTCTACTCAGCTTGATTCCATTCTATTCCATTCCATTCCGTTCGATTCCATTCGATTCCATTCGATTCCATTCGATTCCATTCCATTCCATTCCATTCCGTTCTACTCGGGTTCATTCCATTCCATTGCATTCCATTCTATTATATTCTTTTGAATTCCATTCCATTCCATTCCATTCCATTCCTTTCCATTCCATTCCATTCCATTCCATTCCATTCCATTCCATTCCGTTCTACTCGGGTTGATTCCATTCCATTCCATTCCATTCCTTTGAATTCCATTCCATTCCATTCCATTCCATTCCATTCCATTCCATTCCATTCCATTCCATTCCGTTCAACTCGGGTTGATTCCATTCCATTCCATTCCATTCCATTCGATTCCATTCATTTCCATTCCATTCCATTCCTTTCCATTCCATTCCATTCCATTCCATTCCATTCTATTGTATTGAATTCCATTGCATTCCATTCCATTAAATTCCTATCCATTCCATTCTACTCGGGTTGATTCCAATCCATTCCATTCCATTCCATTCCTTTCCATTCCATTCCATTCCATTCCATTCCATTCCATTCCATTCCATTCCATTCCATTCCATTCCATTCCGTTCTACAAGGGTTCATTCCATTCCATTTCATTCCATTCAATTCCATTCCATTCCATTCCATTCCATTCCGTTCCATTCGATTGCATTCGATTCCATTCCATTCCATTCCATTCCATTCCATTCCATTCCATTCCATTACATTCCATTCCATTCCAATCCATTCCATTCCATTCCATTCCATTCCATTCCATTCCATTCCGTTCTACTCGGGTTCATTCCATTCCATTCCATTCCATTCCATGCCATGCCATTCCATTCCATTCCATTCCATTCCATTCCATTCCATTCCATTCCATTCCATTCCATTCCGTTCTACTCGGGTTCATTCCATTCCATTCCATTCCATTCCATTCTATTCCATTGAATTCCATTCCATTCCATTCCATTCCGTTCCATTCCATTCCATTCCATTCCATTAAGTTCTACTCGGGTTGATTCCATTCCATTCCATTCCATTCCATTCCATTCCATTCCATTCCATTCCATTCCAATCCATTCCATTCTACTCGGGTTGATTCCATTCCATTCCATTCCATTCCATTACGTTCCATTCCATTCCATTCCATTCGGTTCCATTCGATTCCATTCGATTCCATTCCATTTCAATCCATTCGATTCCATTCCGTTCCGTTTCGTTCCGCTCCGATCGTTCCGTTCTATTCGGGTTGATTCCATTCTATTCCACTCCATTCCATTCGATTCCATTCCATTCCATTCGATTCCATTCCATTCCATTCCATTCCATTCCATTCCATTCCATTGCATTCTATTCTATTGAATTCCATTCCATTCCATTCCATTGCATTCCATTCCAATCCATTCCATTCTACTCGGGTTGATTCCATTCCATTCCATTCCATTCCATTCCATTCCATTCCAATCCATTCCATTCTACTCGGGTTGATTCCATTAAATTCCATTCCATTCCATTCCATTCCATTCCTTTCCATTCCATTCGGTTCCATTCGATTCCATTCGATTCCATTCTATTTCACTCCATTCCATTCGATTCCATTCGATTCCATTCGATTCCATTCGATTCCATTCCATTCCATTCCATTCCATTCCATTCTATTCCATTCCATTCCATTCCATTCCATTCCATTCCATTTCATTCTATTCCATTAAATTCCATTCCATTCCATTCCATTCCATTCCATTCCATTCCATTCCATTCCATTCCATTCCATTCCATTCCATTCCATTCCGTTCTACTCGGGTTGATTCCATTCCATTCCATTCCATTCCATTCCATTCCATTGAATTCCATTCCATTCCATTCCATTCCATTCCATTCCATTCCATTCCGTTTTACTCGGGTTGATTCCATTCCATTCCATTCCATCCCATTCCATTCGATTCCATTCGATTCCATTCGATTCCATTCCATTCAATTCCATTCCATTCCATTCTATTCTATTGAATTCCATTCCATTCCATTCCATTCCATTCCTATCCATTCCATTCTACTCGGGTTGATTCCATTCCATTCCATTCCATTCCATTCCATTCCATTCCATTGCGCTCTACTCGGGATCATTCCATTCGATTCCATTCCATTCCATTCCATTCCATTCCATTCCATTCCATTCCATTCCATTCCGTTCTACTCGGGTCCATTCCATTCCATTCCATTCCACTCGATTCCATTCCATTCCATTCGATTCCATTCCATTCCATTCCAATCCACTCCATTCTACTCGGGTTGATTCTATTCGATTCCATTCCATTCCATTCCGTTTCATTCGATTCCATTCGATTCCATTCGATTCCATTCCATTCCTTTCCATTCCATTCCATTCCAATCCATTCCATTCTACTCGGGTTGATTCCTTTCGATTCCATTCCATTCCATTCCATTCCATTCCCTTCCATTCCATTCCATTCGGTTCCATTCGATTCCATTCGATTCCATTCCATTTCACTCCATTCCATTCCATTCTGTTCCGTTCCTTTCCATTCCGTTCCGTTCTATTCGGGTTCATTCCATTCCATTCCACTCCATTCCATTCGATTCCATTCGAATCAATTCCATTCCATTCCCTTCCATTCCATTCCATTCCATTACATTCGATACCATTCGATTCCATTCCATTCCATTCCATTCAATTCCATTCCATTCCATTCCGTTCTACTCGGGTTCATTCCATTCCATTCCATTCCATTCCATTCCATTCTATTCCATTGAATTCCATTCCATTCCATTCCATTCCATTCCATTCCATTCCATTCCATTCCATTCCATTCCATTCCATTCCATTCCGTTCTACTCGGGTTGATCCAATTCCATTCCATTCCATTCCATTCCATTCCATTCCATTCCATTGAATTCCGTTCCATTCCATTCCATTCCATTCCATTCCATTCCATTCCATTCCATTCCATTCCGTTCTACTCGGGTTGATATCATTCCATTCCATTCCATTCTATTCCATTCCATTCCATTCCATTCCATTCCATTCGATTCCATTCGATTCCATTCCATTCCATTCCATTCCATTCCATTCCATTCCTTTCCATTCTATTCTATTGAATTCCGTTCCATTCCATTCCATTCCATTCCATTCCATGCCATTCTACTCGGGTTCACTACATTCCATTCCATTCCATTCTATTCCATTGAATTCCATTCCATTCGATTCCATTCCATTCCATTCCATTCCATTCCATTCCATTCCAATCTATTCCATTCTACTCGGGTTGATTCCATTGCATTCCATTCCATTCCATTACGTTCCATTCCATTCCATTCCATTCCATTCCATTAAGTTCTACTCGGGTTGATTCCATTCCATTCCATTCCATTCCATTCCATTCCATTCCATTCCAATCCATTCCATTCTACTCGGGTTGATTCCATTGCATTCCATTCCATTCCTTTACGTTCCATTCCATTCCATTCCATTCGGTTCCATTCGATTCCGTTCGATTCCATTCCATTTCAATCCATTCGATTCCATTCCGTTCCGTTTCGTTCCGCTCCGATCGTTCCGTTCTATTCGGGTTGATTCCATTCTATTCCACTCCATTCCATTCGATTCCATTCCATTCCATTCGATTCCATTCCATTTGATTCCATTCCATTCCATTCCATTCCATTCCATTCTATTCTATTGAATTCCATTCCATTCCATTCCATTGCATTCCATTCCAATCCATTCCATTCTACTCGGGTTAATTCCATTCCATTCCATTCCATTCCATTCCATTCCATTCCAATCCATTCCATTCTACTCGGGTTGATTCCATTAAATTCCATTCCATTCCATTCCATTCCCTTCCTTTCCATTCCATTCGGTTCCATTCGATTCCATTCGATTCCATTCTATTTAACTCCATTCCTTTCGATTCCATTCGATTCCATTCGATTCCATTCGATTCCATTCCATTCCATTCCATTCCATTCCATTCCATTCCATTCCATTCCATTCTATTCCATTCCATTCCATTTCATTCTATTCCATTAAATTCCATTCCATTCCATTCCATTCCATTCCATTCCATTCCATTGCATTCGATTCCATTCCATTCCATTCCATTCCATTCCATTCCATTCGATTCCATTCCATTCCATTCCATTCCATTCCATTCCATTCCATTCCATTCCATTCCATTCCGTTCTACTCGGGTTCATTCCATTCCATTCCATTCCATTCCATTCTATTCCATTGAATTCCATTCCATTCCATTCCATTCCATTCCATTCCATTCCATTCCATTCCATTCCATTCCATTCTACTCGGGTTGATTCCATTCCATTCCATTCCATTGAATTCCATTCCATTCCATTGAATTCCATTCCATTCCATTCCATTCCATTCCATTCCATTCCATTCCATTCCGTTTTACTCGGGTTGATTCCATTCCATTCCATTCCATCCCATTCCATTCTATTCCACTCCATTCCATTCGATTCCATTCGAATCAATTCCGTTCCATTCCGTTCCATTCCATGGAATTCCATTCCATTCCATTCCATTCCATTCCATTCCATTCCATTCCATTCCATTCCATTCCATTCCATTCCATTCCATTGAATTCCATTCCATTCCATTCCATTCCATTCCATTCCATTCCATTCCATTCCATTCCATTCCATTCCATTCCGTTCTACTCGGGTTGATCCTATTCCATTCCTTTCCATTCCATTCCATTCCATTCCATTGAATTCCGTTCCATTCCATTCCATTCCATTCCATTCCATTCCATTCCATTCCATTCCATTCCATTCCATTCCGTTCTACTCGGGTTGATTTCATTCCATTCCATTCCATTCTATTCCATTCCATTCCATTAAATTCGATTCCGTTCGATTCCATTCGATTCCATTCGATTCCATTCCATTCCATTCCATTCCATTCCATTCCTTTCAATTCTATTCTATTGAATTCCATTCCATTCCATTCCATTCCATTCCAATCCATTCCATTCTACTCGGGTTCACTCCATTCCATTCCATTCCATTCTATTCCATTGAATTCCATTCCATTCCATTCCATTCCATTCCATTCCATTCCATTCCATTCCATTAAATTCCATTCCATTCCTTTCCATTCCATTCCATTCCGTTCTACTCGGGTAGATTCCATTCCATTCCATTCCATTCCATTCCATTCCATTCCATTCCATTCCATTCCATTCCATTCCGTTCTACTCGGGTTCATTCCATTCCATTCCATTCCATTCCATTCTATTCCATTGAATTCCATTCCATTCCGTTCCATTCCGTTCCATTCCATTCCATTCCATTCCATTACGTTCTACTCGGGTTGATTCCATTCCATTCCATTCCATTCCATTCCATTCCATTCGATTCCATTCGATTCCATTCCATTCCATTCCATTCCATTCCATTCCAATCCATTCCATTCTACTCGGGTTGATTCCATTCCATTCTATTCCATTCCATTCCATTCCATGCCATTCCATTCCATTCCATTCCAATCCATTGCGTTCAACTCGGGTTGATTCCATTCCATTCCATTCCATTCCATTCGATTCCATTCAATTCCATTCGATTCCATTCCATTCCATTCCATTGCATTCCATTCCATTCCATTCCAACCCATTCCATTCTACTCTGGTTGATTCCATTCCATTCCATTCCATTCCATTCCATTCCATTCCATTCCATTCCATTCCATTCCATTCCCTTCCATTCCATTCCATTCGGTACCATTCGATTCCATTCGATTCCATTCCATTTCAATCCATTCCATTCCGTTCCGTTCCGTTCCGTTCCTTTCCGTTCCGTTCTATTCGGGTTGATTCCATTCTATTCCACTCCATTCCATTCGATTCCATTCGATTCCATTCGATTCCATTCCATTCCATTCCATTCCATTCCATTCCATTCCATTCCATTCTATTGTACTGAATTCCATTCCATTCCATTCCATTAAATTCCTATCCATTCCATTCTACTCGGGTTGATTCCAATCCATTCCATTCCATTCCATTCCATTCCATTCCATTCCATTCCATTCCATTCCATTCCATTCCGTTCTACTCGGGTTCATTCCATTCCATTCCATTCCATTCCATTCCATTCCATTCCATTCCATTCCATTCCATTCCATTCCATTCCATTCCATTCCATTCCATTGCATTCGATTCCATTCCATTCCATTCCATTCCATTCCATTCCATTCCATTCCATTCGATTCCATTCCATTCCATTCCATTCCATTCCATTCCATTCTAATCCATTCCGTTCCATTCCATTCCATTCCATTCCATTCGATTCCATTCCATTCCATTCCATTCCATTCCATGCCGTTCTACTCGTGTTCCTTCCATTCCATTCCATTCCATTCCATTCCATTCTATTCCATTGAATTCCATTCCATTCCATTCCATTCCATTCCATTCCATTCCATTCCATTCCATTCCATTTCGTTCTACTCGGGTTGATTCCATTCCATTCCATTCCATTCCATTCCATTCCATTCCATTGAATTCCATTCCATTCCATTCCATTCCATTCCATTCCATTCAATTCCATTCCATTCCATTCCTTTCCATTCTATTCTATTGAATTCCATTCCATTCCATTCCATTCCATTCCTGTCCATTCCATTCTACTCGGGTTGATTCCATTCCATTCCATTCCATTCCATTCCATTCCTTTCCATTGCGCTCTACTCGGGATCATTCCATTCGATTCCATTCCATTCCATTCCATTCCATTCCATTCCATTCCATTCCATTCCATTCCGTTCTACTCGGGTTGATCCAATTCCATTCCTTTCCATTCCATTCCATTCCATTCCATTGAATTCCGTTCCATTCCATTCCATTCCATTCCATTCCATTCCATTCCATTCCATTCCATTCCGTTCTACTCGGGTTGATTTCATTCCATTCCATTCCATTCTATTCCATTCCATTCCATTCCATTCGATTCCATTCGATTCCATTCGATTCCATTCGATTCCATTCCATTCCATTCCATTCCTTTCAATTCTATTCTATTGAATTCCATTCCATTCCATTCCATTCCATTCCAATCCATTCCATTCTACTCGGGTTCACTCCATTCCATTCCATTCCATTCTATTCCATTGAATTCCATTCCATTCCATTCCATTCCATTCCATTCCATTCCATTCCATTCCATTAAATTCCATTCCATTCCTTTCCATTCCATTCCATTCCGTTCTACTCGGGTAGATTCCATTCCATTCCATTCCATTCCATTCCATTCCATTCCATTCCATTCCATTCCATTCCATTCCGTTCTACTCGGGTTCATTCCATTCCATTCCATTCCATTCCATTCTATTCCATTGAATTCCATTCCATTCCGTTCCATTCCTTTCCATTCCATTCCATTCCATTCCATTACTTTCTACTCGGGTTGATTCCATTCCATTCCATTCCATTCCATTCCATTCCATTCCATTCCATTCCATTCCATTCTATTCCATTCCATTCCATTCCATGCCATTCCATTCCATTCCATTCCAATCCATTGCGTTCAACTCGGGTTGATTCCATTCCATTCCATTCCATTCCATTCGATTCCATTCAATTCCATTCGATTCCATTCCATTCCATTCCATTGCATTCCATTCCATTCCATTCCAACCCTTTCCATTCTACTCTGGTTGATTCCATTCCATTCCATTCCATTCCATTCCATTCCATTCCATTCCATTCCATTCCCTTCCATTCCATTCCATTCGGTACCATTCGATTCCATTCGATTCCATTCCATTTCAATCCATTCCATTCCGTTCCGTTCCGTTCCGTTCCTTTCCGTTACGTTCTATTCGGGTTGATTCCATTCTATTCCACTCCATTCCATTCGATTCCATTCGATTCCATTCGATTCCATTCCATTCCATTCCATTCCATTCCATTCCATTCCATTCCATTCTATTGTATTGAATTCCATTCCATTCCATTCCATTAAATTCCTATCCATTCCATTCTACTCGGGTTGATTCCAATCCATTCTATTCCATTCCATTCCATTCCATTCCATTCCATTCCATTCCATTCCATTCCATTCCATTCCATTCCATTCCATTCCATTCCATTCCATTCCATTCCATTCCGTTCTACTCGGGTTCATTCCATTCCATTCAATTCCATTCCATTCCATTCCATTCCATTCCATTGCATTCGATTCCATTCCATTCCATTCCATTCCATTCCATTCCATTCCATTCGATTCCATTCCATTCCATTCCATTCCATTCCATTCCATTCTAATCCATTCCGTTCCATTCCATTCCATTCCATTCCATTCGATTCCATTCCATTCCATTCCATTCCATTCCATGCCGTTCTACTCGTGTTCCTTCCATTCCATTCCATTCCATTCCATTCTATTCCATTGAATTCCATTCCATTCCATTCCATTCCATTCCATTCCATTCCATACCATTCCATTCCGTTCTACTCGGGTTGATTCCATTCCATTCCATTCCATTCCATTCCATTCCATTCCATTGCGCTCTACTCGGGATCATTCCATTCGATTCCATTCCATTCCATTCCATTCCATTCCATTCCATACCATTCCATTCCAATCCACTCCATTCTACTCGGGTTGATTCTATTCGATTCCATTCCATTCCATTCCGTTTCATTCGATTCCATTCGATTCCATTCGATTCCATTCCATTCCTTTCCATTCCATTCCATTCCAATCCATTCCATTCTACTCGGGTTGATTCCTTTCGATTCCATTCCATTCCATTCCATTCCATTCCCTTCCATTCCATTCCATTCGGTTCCATTCGATTCCATTCGATTCCATTCCATTTCACTCCATTCCATTCCATTCTGTTCCGTTCCTTTCCATTCCGTTCCGTTCTATTCGGGTTCATTCCATTCTATTCCACTCCATTCCATTCGATTCCATTCGAATCAATTCCATTCCATTCCGTTCCATTCCATTCCATTCCATTACATTCGATTCCATTCGATTCCATTCCATTCCATTCCATTCCATTCCATTCCATTCCATTCAATTCCATTCCATTCCATTCTGTTCTACTCGGGTTCATTCCATTCCATTCCATTCCATTCCATTCCATTCTATTCCATTGAATTCCATTCCATTCCATTCCATTCCATTCCATTCCATTCCATTCCATTCCGTTCTACTCGGGTTGATCCAATTCCATTCCATTCCATTCCATTCCATTCCATTCCATTCCATTGAATTCCGTTCCATTCCATTCTATTCCATTCCATTCCATTCCATTCCGTTCTACTCGGGTTGATTTCATTCCATTCCATTCCATTCTATTCCATTCCATTCCATTCCATTCCATGCCATTCTACTCGGGTTCACTGCATTCCATTCCATTCCATTCTATTCCATTGAATTCCATTCCATTCCATTCCATTCCATTCCATTCCATTCCATTCCATTAAATTCCATTCCATTCCATTCCATTCCATTCCTTTCAATTCTATTCTATTGAATTCCATTCCATTCCATTCCATTCCATTCCAATCCATTCCATTCTACTCGGGTTCACTCCATTCCATTCCATTCCATTCTATTCCATTGAATTCCATTCCATTCCATTCCATTCCATTCCATTCCATTCCATTCCATTCCATTAAATTCCATTCCATTCCTTTCCATTCCATTCCATTCCGTTCTACTCGGGTAGATTCCATTCCATTCCATTCCATTCCATTCCATTCCATTCCATTCCATTCCATTCCATTCCATTCCGTTCTACTCGGGTTCATTCCATTCCATTCCATTCCATTCCATTCTATTCCATTGAATTCCATTCCATTCCGTTCCATTCCGTTCCATTCCATTCCATTCCATTCCATTACGTTCTACTCGGGTTGATTCCATTCCATTCCATTCCATTCCATTCCATTCCATTCCATTCCATTCGATTCCATTCGATTCCATTCCATTCCATTCCATTCCATTCCATTCCAATCCATTCCATTCTACTCGGGTTGATTCCATTCCATTCTATTCCATTCCATTCCATTCCATGCCATTCCATTCCATTCCATTCCAATCCATTGCGTTCAACTCGGGTTGATTCCATTCCATTCCATTCCATTCCATTCGATTCCATTCAATTCCATTCGATTCCATTCCAACCCTTTCCATTCTACTCTGGTTGATTCCATTCCATTCCATTCCATTCCATTCCATTCCATTCCATTCCATTCCATTCCATTCCATTCCCTTCCATTCCATTCCATTCGGTACCATTCGATTCCATTCGATTCCATTCCATTTCAATCCATTCCATTCCGTTCCGTTCCGTTCCGTTCCTTTCCGTTCCGTTCTATTCGGGTTGATTCCATTCTATTCCACTCCATTCCATTCGATTCCATTCGATTCCATTCGATTCCATTCCATTCCATTCCATTCCATTCCATTCCATTCTATTGTATTGAATTCCATTCCATTCCATTCCATTAAATTCCTATCCATTCCATTCTACTCGGGTTGATTCCAATCCATTCCATTCCATTCCATTCCATTCCATTCCATTCCATTCCATTCCATTCCATTCCATTCCATTCCATTCCGTTCTACTCGGGTTCATTCCATTCCATTCAATTCCATTCCATTCCATTCCATTCCATTCCATTGCATTCGATTCCATTCCATTCCATTCCATTCCATTCCATTCCATTCCATTCGATTCCATTCCATTCCATTCCATTCCATTCCATTCCATTCTAATCCATTCCGTTCCATTCCATTCCATTCCATTCCATTCGATTCCATTCCATTCCATTCAATTCCATTCCATTCCATGCCGTTCTACTCGTGTTCCTTCCATTCCATTCCATTCCATTCCATTCTATTCCATTGAATTCCATTCCATTCCATTCCATTCCATTCCATTCCATTCCATTCCATTCCGTTCTACTCGGGTTGATTCCATTCAATTCCATTCCATTCCATTCCATTCCATTCCATTGCGCTCTACTCGGGATCATTCCATTCGATTCCATTCCATTCCATTCCATTCCATTCCATTCCATACCATTCCATTCCATTCCATTCCTTTCTACTCGGGTCCATTCCATTCCATTCCATTCCACTCGATTCCATTCCATTCCATTTGATTCCATTCCATTCCATTCCAATCCACTCCATTCTACTCGGGTTGATTCTATTCGATTCCATTCCATTCCATTCCGTTTCATTCGATTCCATTCGATTCCATTCGATTCCATTCCATTCCTTTCCATTCCATTCCATTCCAATCCATTCCATTCTACTCGGGTTGATTCCTTTCGATTCCATTCCATTCCATTCCATTCCATTCCCTTCCATTCCATTCCATTCGGTTCCATTCGATTCCATTCGATTCCATTCCATTTCACTCCATTCCATTCCATTCTGTTCCGTTCCTTTCCATTCCGTTCCGTTCTATTCGGGTTCATTCCATTCTATTCCACTCCATTCCATTCGATTCCATTCGAATCAATTCCATTCCATTCCGTTCCATTCCATTCCATTCCATTACGTTCGATTCCATTCGATTCCATTCCATTCCATTCCATTCCATTCCATTCCATTCCATTCAATTCCATTCCATTCCATTCCGTTCTACTCGGGTTCATTCCATTCCATTCCATTCCATTCCATTCCATTCTATTCCATTGAATTCCATTCCATTCCATTCCATTCCATTCCATTCCATTCCATTCCATTCAATTCCGTTCTACTCGGGTTGATCCAATTCCATTCCATTCCATTCCATTCCATTCCATTGAATTCCGTTCCATTCCATTCCATTCCATTCCATTCCATTCCATTCCATTCCATTCCATTCCGTTCTACTCGGGTTGATTTCATTCCATTCCATTCCATTCTATTCCATTCCATTCCATTCCATTCCATGCCATTCTACTCGGGTTCACTGCATTCCATTCCATTCCATTCTATTCCATTGAATTCCATTCCATTCCATTCCATTCCATTCCATTCCATTCCATTCCATTAAATTCCATTCCATTCCATTCCATTTCATTCCATTCCGTTCTACTCGGGTAGATTCCATTCCATTCCATTCCATTCCATTCCATTCCATTCCATTCCATTCCATTCCATTCCATTCCATTCCATTCCGTTCTACTCGGGTTCATTCCATTCCATTCCATTCCATTCCATTCTATTCCATTGAATTCCATTCCATTCCGTTCCATTCCGTTCCATTCCATTCCATTCCATTCCATTAAGTTCTACTCGGGTTGATTCCATTCCATGCCATTCGATTCCATTCCATTCCATTCCATTCCATTCCATTCCATTCGATTCCATTCCATTCCATTCCATTCCATTCCATTCCATTCCATTCCATTCCAGTCCATTCCATTCGATTCCATTCCATTCCATTCCATTTCATTGCCTTCCATTCCATTCCATTCCATTCCGTTCTACTCGGGTTCATTCCATTCCATTGCATTCCATTCTATTATATTCCTTTGAATTCCATTCCATTCCATTCCATTCCATTCCTTTCCATTCCATTCCATTCCATTCCATTCCATTCCATTCCATTCCATTCCATTCCATTCCATTCCATTCCGTTCTACTCGGGTTGATTCCATTCCATTCCATTCCATTCCATTCGATTCCTTTCATTTCCATTCCATTCCATTCCATTCCATTCCATTCCATTCCATTCCATTCTATTGTATTGAATTCCATTGCATTTCATTCCATTCCATTAAATTCCTATCCATTCCATTCTACTCGGGTTGATTCCAATCCATTCCATTCCATTCCATTCCATTCCATTCCATTCCATTCCATTCCATTCCATTCCATTCCATTCCATTCCATTCCATTCCGTTCTACTCGGGTTCATTCCATTCCATTTCATTCCATTCAATTCCATTCCATTCCATTCCATTCCATTCCGTTCCATTCGATTCCATTCGATTCCATTCCATTCCATTCCATTCCATTCCATTACATTCCATTCCATTCCAATCCATTCCATTCCATTCCATTCCATTCCATTCCATTCCATTCCATTCCGTTCTACTCGGGTTCATTCCATTCCATTCCATTCCATTCCATGCCATGCCATTCCATTCCATTCCATTCCATTCCATTCCATTCCATTCCATTCCATTCCATTCCATTCCGTTCTACTCGGGTTCATTCCATTCCATTCCATTCCATTCCATTCCATTCTATTCCTTTGAATTCCATTCCATTCCATTCCATTCCGTTCCATTCCATTCCATTCCATTCCATTAAGTTCTACTCGGGTTGATTCCATTCCATTCCATTCCATTCCATTCCATTCCGTTCCATTCCATTCCATTCCAATCCATTCCATTCTACTCGGGTTGATTCCATTCCATTCCATTACGTTCCATTCCATTCCATTTCATTCGGTTCCATACGATTCCATTCGATTCCATTCCATTTCAATCCATTCGATTCCATTCCGTTCCGTTTCGTTCCGCTCCGATCGTTCCGTTCTATTCGGTTTGATTCCATTCTATTCCACTCCATTCCATTCGATTCCATTCCATTCCATTCGATTCCATTCCATTCCATTCCATTCCATTCCATTCCATTCCATTCCATTGCATTCTATTCTATTGAATTCCATTCCATTCCATTCCATTGCATTCCATTCCAATCCATTCCATTCTACTCGGGTTGATTCCATTCCATTCCATTCCATTCCATTCCATTCCAATCCATTCCATTCTACTCGGGTTGATTCCATTAAATTCCATTCCATTCCATTCCATTCCATTCGAATCCATTCCATTCCTTTCCGTTCTACTCGGGTCCATTCCACTCCATTCCATTCCATTCGATTCCATTCTGTTCCATTCGATTCCATTCCATTCCATTCCAATCCATTCCATTCTACTCGGGTTGATTGCATTCCATTCCATTCCATTCCATTCCATTCCATTCCATTCCATTTCATTCCAGTCCATTCCATTCGATTCCATTCCATTCCATTCCATTTCATTGCCTTCCATTCCATTCCATTCCATTCCATTCCATTCCATTCCATTCCATTCCATTCCATTCCATTCCATTCCATTCCATTCCATTCCTTTCTACTCGGCTTGATTCCATTCTATTCCATTCCATTCCGTTCGATTCCATTCGATTCCATTCGATTCCATTCGATTCCATTCCATTCCATTCCATTCCGTTCTACTCGGGTTCATTCCATTCCATTGCATTCCATTCTATTATATTCCTTTGAATTCCATTCCATTCCATTCCATTCCATTCCTTTCCATTCCATTCCATTCCATTCCATTCCATTCCATTCCATTCCATTCCATTCCATTCCATTCCATTCTGTTCTACTCGGGTTGATTCCATTCCATTCCATTCCATTCCATTCGATTCCTTTCATTTCCATTCCATTCCATTCCATTCCATTCCATTCCATTCCATTCCATTCCATTCTATTGTATTGAATTCCATTGCATTCCATTCCATTAAATTCCTATCCATTCCATTCTACTCGGGTTGATTCCAATCCATTCCATTCCATTCCATTCCTTTCCATTCCATTCCATTCCATTCCATTCCATTCCATTCCATTCCATTCCATTCCATTCCATTCCATTCCATTCCGTTCTACTCGGGTTCATTCCATTCCATTTCATTCCATTCAATTCCATTCCATTCCATTCCATTCCATTCCATTCCGTTCCATTCGATTCCATTCGATTCCATTCCATTCCATTCCATTCCATTCCATTCCATTCCATTACATTCCATTCCATTCCAATCCATTCCATTCCATTCCATTCCATTCCATTCCATTCCATTCCATTCCATTCCATTCCGTTCTACTCGGGTTCATTCCATTCCATTCCATTCCATTCCATGCCATGCCATTCCATTCCATTCCATTCCATTCCATTCCATTCCATTCCATTCCATTCCATTCCGTTCTACTCGGGTTCATTCCATTCCATTCCATTCCATTCCATTCTATTCCTTTGAATTCCATTCCATTCCATTCCATTCCGTTCCATTCCATTCCATTCCATTCCATTAAGTTCTACTCGGGTTGATTCCATTCCATTCCATTCCATTCCATTCCATTCCATTCCATTCCATTCCATTCCATTCCAATCCATTCCATTCTACTCGGGTTGATTCCATTCCATTCCATTACGTTCCATTCCATTCCATTCCATTCGGTTCCATACGATTCCATTCGATTCCATTCCATTTCAATCCATTCGATTCCATTCCGTTCCGTTTCGTTCCGCTCCGATCGTTCCGTTCTATTCGGTTTGATTCCATTCTATTCCACTCCATTCCATTCGATTCCATTCCATTCCATTCGATTCCATTCCATTCCATTCCATTCCATTCCATTCCATTCCATTGCATTCTATTCTATTGAATTCCAATCCATTCCATTCCATTGCATTCCATTCCAATCCATTCCATTCTACTCGGGTTGATTCCATTCCATTCCATTCCATTCCATTCCATTCCAATCCATTCCATTCTACTCGGGTTGATTCCATTAAATTCCATTCCATTCCATTCCATTCCATTCCTTTCCATTCCATTCGGTTCCATTCGATTGCATTCGATTCCATTCTATTTCACTCCTTTCCATTCGATTCCATTCGATTCCATTCGATTCCATTCGATTCCATTCCATTCCATTCCATTCCATTCCATTCAATTCCATTCCATTCCAATCAATTCCATTCCATTCCATTCCATTCCATTCCATTCCATTCCATTTCATTCTATTCCATTAAATTCCATTCCATTTCATTCTATTCCATTAAATTCCATTCCATTCCATTCCATTCCATTCCATTCCATTCCATTCCATTCCATTCCATTCCATTCGATTCCATTCCATTCCATTCCATTCCATTCCATTCCATTCCATTCCATTCCATTCCGTTCTACTCGGGTTGATTCCATTCCATTCCATTCCATTCCATTCCATTCCATTGAATTCCATTCCATTCCATTCCATTCCATTCCATTCCATTCCATTCCATTCCGTTTTACTCTGGTTGATTCCATTCCATTCCATTCCATCCCATTCCATTCGATTCCATTCGATTCCATTCGATTCCATTCCATTCAATTCCATTCCATTCCATTCCATTCCATTCTATTCTTTTGAATTCCATTCCATTCCATTCCATTCCATTCCTATCCATTCCATTCTACTCGGGTTGATTCCATTCCATTCCATTCCATTCCATTCCATTCCATTCCATTGCGCTCTACTCGGGATCATTCCATTCGATTCCATTCCATTCCATTCCATTCCATTCCATTCCATTCCATTCCATTCTACTCGGGTCCATTCCATTCCATTCCATTCCACTCGATTCCATTCCATTCCATTCCATTCCATTCCATTCCATTCCATTCCAATCCTCTCCATTCTACTCGGGTTGATTCTATTCGATTCCATTCCATTCCATTCCGTTTCATTCGATTCCATTAGATTCCATTCGATTCCATTCCATTCCTTTCCATTCAATTCCAT
The DNA here is from genome assembly GCF_029281585.2 of Gorilla gorilla gorilla. Taxonomy (NCBI): domain Eukaryota; kingdom Metazoa; phylum Chordata; class Mammalia; order Primates; family Hominidae; genus Gorilla; species Gorilla gorilla. The sequence goes on from NC_073241.2 coordinate 15,843,161, forward strand.
TCCAATCCATTTCATTCTACTCGGGTTGATTCCTTTCGATTCCATTCCATTCCATTCCATTCCATTCCCTTCCATTCCATTCCATTCGGTTCCATTCGATTCCATTCGATTCCATTCCATTTCACTCCATTCCATTCCATTCTGTTCCGTTCCTTTCCATTCCGTTCCGTTCTATTCGGGTTCATTCCATTCTATTCCACTCCATTCCATTCGATTCCATTCGAATCAATTCCATTCCATTCCGTTCCATTCCATTCCATTCCATTGCATTCGATTCCATTCGATTCCATTCCATTCCATTCCATTCCATTCCATTCCATTCCATTCCATTCCATTCCATTCCGTTCTACTCGGGTTGATCCAATTCCATTCCATTCCATTCCATTCCATTCCATTCCATTCCATTCCATTGAATTCCGTTCCATTCCATTCCATTCCATTCCATTCCATTCCATTCCATTCCATTCCGTTCTACTCGGGTTGATTTCATTCCATTCCATTCCATTCTATTCCATTCCATTCCATTCCGTTCGATTCCATTCGATTCCATTCGATTCCATTCCATTCCATTCCATTCCATTCCATTCCATTCCTTTCAATTCTATTCTATTGAATTCCATTCCATTCCATTCCATTCCATTCCATTCCATGCCATTCTACTCGGGTTCACTGCATTCCATTCCATTCCATTCTATTCCATTGAATTCCATTCCATTCCATTCCATTCCATTCCATTCCATTCCATTCCATTCCATTCCATTCCATTCCATTAAATTCCATTCCATTCCATTCCATTTCATTCCATTCCGTTCTACTCGGGTAGATTCCATTCCATTCCATTCCATTCCATTCCATTCCATTCCATTCCATTCCATTCCATTCCATTCCATTCCATTCCATTCCGTTCTACTCGGGTTCATTCCATTCCATTCCATTCCATTCCATTCTATTCCATTGAATTCCAATCCATTCCGTTCCATTCCGTTCCATTCCATTCCATTCCATTCCATTAAGTTCTACTCGGGTTGATTCCATTCCATTCCATTCGATTCCATTCCATTCCATTCCATTCCATTCCATTCGATTCCATTCCATTCCATTCCATTCCATTCCATTCCATTCCATTCCATTCCATTCTATTGTATTGAATTCCATTGCATTCCATTCCATTAAATTCCTATCCATTCCATTCTACTCGGGTTGATTCCAATCCATTCCATTCCATTCCATTCCTTTCCATTCCATTCCATTCCATTCCATTCCATTCCATTCCATTCCATTCCATTCCATTCCATTCCGTTCTACTCGGGTTCATTCCATTCCATTTCATTCCATTCAATTCCATTCCATTCCATTCCATTCCATTCCGTTCCATTCGATTCCATTCGATTCCATTCCATTCCATTCCATTCCATTCCATTCCATTCCATTCCATTCCAATCCATTCCATTCTACTCGGGTAGATTCCATTCCATTCCATTCCATTCCATGCCATTCCATTCCATTCCATTCCATTCCATTCCATTCCATTCCATTCCATTCCATTCCATTCCATTCCATTCCATTCCGTTCTACTCGGGTTCATTCCATTCCATTCCATTCCATGCCATTCTATTCCATTGAATTCCATTCCATTCCATTCCATTCCGTTCCATTCCATTCCATTCCATTCCATTATGTTCTACTCGTGTTGATTCCATTCCATTCCATTCCATTCCATTCCATTCCATTCCATTCCAATCCATTCCATTCTACTCGGGTTGATTCCATTGCATTCCATTCCATTCCATTACGTTCCATTCCATTCCATTCCATTCGGTTCCATTCGATTCCATTCGATTCCATTCCATTTCAATCCATTCGATTCCATTCCGTTCCGTTTCGTCCGCTCCGATCGTTCCGTTCTATTCGGGTTGATTCCATTCTATTCCACTCCATTCCATTCGATTCCATTCCATTCCATTCGATTCCACTCCATTTGATTCCATTCCATTCCATTCCATTCTATTCCATTCTATTCTATTGAATTCCATTCCATTCCATTCCATTGCATTCCATTCCAATCCATTCCATTCTACTCGGGTTGATTCCATTCCATTCCATTCCATTCCATTCCATTCCATTCCATTCCAATCCATTCCATTCTACTCGGGTTGATTCCATTAAATTCCATTCCTTCCATTCCATTCCCCTCCTTTCCATTCCATTCGGTTCCATTCGATTCCATTCGATTCCATTCTATTTAACTCCATTCCATTCGATTCCATTCGATTCCATTCGATTCCATTCGATTCCATTCCATTCCATTCCATTCCATTCTATTCCATTAAATTCCATTCCATTCCATTCCATTCCATTCCATTCCATTCCATTCCATTCCATTCCATTCCATTCCATTCCATTGCATTCGATTCCATTCGATTCCATTCCATTCCATTCCATTCCATTCGATTCCATTCCATTCCATTCCATTCCATTCCATTCCATTCCATTCCATTCCATTCCATTCCATTCCGTTCTACTCGGGTTCATTCCATTCCATTCCATTCCATTCCGTTCTATTCCATTGAATTCCATTCCATTCCATTCCATTCCATTCCATTCCATTCCATTCCATTCCATTCCATTCCATTCCATTCCGTTCTACTCGGGTTGATTCCATTCCATTCCATTCCATTCCATTCAATTCCATTGAATTCCATTCCATTCCATTCCATTCCATTCCATTCCATTCGGTTTTACTCGGGTTGATTCCATTCCATTCCATTCCATCCCATTCCATTCGATTCCATTCGATTCCATTCGATTCCATTCCATTCAATTCCATTCCATTCCATTCCATTCCATTCTATTCTATTGAATTCCATTCCATTCCATTCCATTCCATTCCTATCCATTCCATTCTACTCGGGTTGATTCCATTCCATTCCATTCCATTCCATTCCATTCCATTCCATTGTGCTCTACTCGGGATCATTCCATTCCATTCCATTCCATTCCATTCCATTCCATTCCATTCCATTCCGTTCTACTCGGGTCCATTCCATTCCATTCCATTCCACTCGATTCCATTCCATTCCATTCGATTCCATTCCATTCCATTCCAATCCATTCCATTCTACTCGTGTTGATTCTATTCGATTCCATTCCATTCCATTCCGTTTCATTCGATTCCATTCGATTCCATTCGATTGCATTCCATTCCTTTCCATTCCATTCCATTCCAATCCATTCCATTCTACTCGGGTTGATTCCTTTCAATTCCATTCCATTCCATTCCATTCCATTCCCTTCCATTCCATTCCATTCGGTTCCATTCGATTCCATTCGATTCCATTCCATTTCACTCCATTCCATTCCATTCTGTTCCGTTCCGTTCCATTCCGTTCCGTTCTATTCGGGTTCATTCCATTCTATTCCACTCCATTCCATTCGATTCCATTCGAATCAATTCCATTCCATTCCGTTGCATTCCATTCCATTCCATTACATTCGATTCCATTCGATTCCATTCCATTCCATTCCATTCCATTCCATTCCATTCAATTCAATTCCATTCCATTCCGTTCTACTCGGGTTCATTCCATTCCATTCCATTCCATTGCATTCCATTCTATTCCATTGAATTCCATTCCATTCCATTCCATTCCATTCCATTTCATTCCATTCCATTCCATTCCATTCCATTCCATTCCATTCCATTCCGTTCTACTCGGGTTGATCCAATTCCATTCCATTCCATTCCATTCCATTCCATTCCATTCCATTGAATTCCGTTCCATTCCATTCTATTCCATTCCATTCCATTCCATTCCATTCCATTCCATTCCATTCCGTTCTACTCGGGTTGATTTCATTCCATTCCATTCCATTCTATTCCATTCCATTCCATTCCATTCGATTCCATTCGATTCCATTCCATTCCATTCCATTCCATTCCATTCCATTCCATTCCATTCCTTTCAATTCTATTCTATTGAATTCCATTCCATTCCATTCCATTCCATTCCATTCCAATCCATTCCATTCTACTCGGGTTCACTACATTCCATTCCATTCCATTCTATTCCATTGAATTCCATTCCATTCCATTCCATTCCATTCCATTCCATTCCATTCCATTCCATTAAATTCTATTCCATTCCATTCCATTTCATTCCATTCCGTTCTACTCGGGTAGATTCCATTCCATTCCATTCCATTCCATTCCATTCCATTCCATTCCATTCCATTCCATTAGATTCCATTCCGTTCTACTCTGGTTCATTCCATTCCATTCCATTCCATTCCATTCCGTTCCATTGCATTCGATTCCATTCGATTCCATTCCATTCCATTCCATTCCATTCCATTCCATTCGATTCCATTCCATTCCACTCCATTCCATTCCATTCCATTCCATTCCATTCCATTCCATTCCATTCCGTTCTACTCGGGTTCATTCCATTCCATTCCATTCCATTCCGTTCTATTCCATTGAATTCCATTCCATTCCATTCCATTCCATTCCATTCCATTCCATTCCATTCCATTCCATTCCATTAAATTCTATTCCATTCCATTCCATTTCATTCCATTCCGTTCTACTCGGGTAGATTCCATTCCATTCCATTCCATTCCATTCCATTCCATTCCATTCCATTAGATTCCATTCCGTTCTACTCTGGTTCATTCCATTCCATTCCATTCCATTCCATTCCGTTCCATTGCATTCGATTCCATTCGATTCCATTCCATTCCATTCCATTCCATTCCATTCCATTCGATTCCATTCCATTCCACTCCATTCCATTCCATTCCATTCCATTCCATTCCATTCCATTCCATTCCATTCCGTTCTACTCGGGTTCATTCCATTCCATTCCATTCCATTCCGTTCTATTCCATTGAATTCCATTCCATTCCATTCCATTCCATTCCATTCCATTCCATTCCATTCCATTCCATTCCGTTCTACTCGGGTTGATTCCATTCCATTCCATTCCATTCCATTCCATTCCATTGAATTCCATTCCATTCCATTCCATTCCATTCCATTCCATTCCGTTTTACTCGGGATGATTCCATTCCATTCCATTCCATCCCATTCCATTCGATTCCATTCGATTCCATTCGATTCCATTCCATTCAATTCCATTCCATTCCATTCCATTCCATTCTATTCTATTGAATTCCATTCCATTCCATTCCATTCCATTCCTATCCATTCCATTCTACTCGGGTTGATTCCATTCCATTCCATTCCATTCCATTCCATTCCATTCCATTCCATTGCGCTCTACTCGGGATCATTCCATTCCATTCCATTCCATTCCATTCCATTCCATTCCATTCCATTCCGTTCTACTCGGGTCCATTCCATTCCATTCCATTCCACTCGATTCCATTCCATTCCATTCGATTCCATTCCATTCCATTCCAATCCATTCCATTCTACTCGTGTTGATTCTATTCGATTCCATTCCATTCCATTCCGTTTCATTCGATTCCATTCGATTCCATTCGATTGCATTCCATTCCTTTCCATTCCATTCCATTCCAATCCATTCCATTCTACTCGGGTTGATTCCTTTCGATTCCATTCCATTCCATTCCATTCCATTCCCTTCCATTCCATTCCATTCGGTTCCATTCGATTCCATTCGATTCCATTCCATTTCACTCCATTCCATTCCATTCTGTTCCTTTCCGTTCCGTTCCGTTCTGTTCTATTCGGGTTCATTCCATTCTATTCCACTCCATTCCATTCGATTCCATTCGAATCAATTCCATTCCATTCCGTTCCATTCCATTCCATTCCATTACATTCGATTCCATTCGATTCCATTCCATTCCATTCCATTCCATTCCATTCCATTCCATTCAATTCAATTCCATTCCATTCCGTTCTACTCGGGTTCATTCCATTCCATTCCATTCCATTGCATTCCATTCTATTCCATTGAATTCCATTCCATTCCATTCCATTCCATTCCATTCCATTCCATTCCATTCCATTCCATTCCGTTCTACTCGGGTTGATCCAATTCCATTCCATTCCATTCCATTCCATTCCATTCCATTCCATTGAATTCCGTTCCATTCCATTCCATTCCATTCCATTCCATTCCATTCCATTCCATTCCATTCCATTCTATTCCATTCCATTCCATTCCGTTCTACTCGGGTTGATTTCATTCCATTCCATTCCATTCTATTCCATTCCATTCGATTCCATTCGATTCCATTCGATTCCATTCGATTCCATTCCATTCCATTCCATTCCATTCCATTCCATTCCTTTCAATTCTATTCTATTGAATTCCATTCCATTCCATTCCATTCCATTCCATTCCAATCCATTCCATTCTACTCGGGTTCACTACATTCCATTCCATTCCATTCTATTCCATTGAATTCCATTCCATTCCATTCCATTCCATTCCATTCCATTACATTCCATTCCATTCCATTAAATTCTATTCCATTCCATTCCATTTCATTCCATTCCGTTCTACTCGGGTAGATTCCATTCCATTCCATTCCATTCCATTCCATTCCATTCCATTCCATTCCATTCCATTCCATTAGATTCCATTCCGTTCTACTCGGGTTCATTCCATTCCATTCCATTCCATTCCATTCTATTCCATTGAATTCCATTCCATTCCATTCCATTCCATTCCATTCCATTCCAATCTATTCCATTCTACTCGGGTTGATTCCATTGCATTCCATTCCATTCCATTACGTTCCATTCCATTCCATTCCATTCCACTCCATTAAGTTCTACTCGGGTTGATTCCATTCCATTCCATTCCATTCCATTCCATTCCAATCCATTCCATTCTACTCGGGTTGATTCCATTGCATTCCATTCCATTCCTTTACGTTCCATTCCATTCCATTCCATTCGGTTCATTCGATTCCGTTCGATTCCATTCCATTTCAATCCATTCGATTCCATTCCGTTCCGTTTCGTTCCGCTCCGATCGTTCCGTTCTATTCGGGTTGATTCCATGCTATTCCACTCCATTCCATTCGATTCCATTCCATTCCATTCGATTCCATTCCATTTGATTCCATTCCATTCCATTCCATTCCATTCCATTCCATTCTATTCTATTCAATTCCATTCCATTCCATTCCATTGCATTCCATTCCAATCCATTCCATTCTACTCGGGTTGATTCCATTCCATTCCATTCCATTCCATTCCATTCCATTCCAATCCATTCCATTCTACTCGGGTTGATTCCATTAAATTCCATTCCATTCCATACCATTCCCTTCCTTTCCATTCCATTCGGTTCCATTCGATTCCATTCGATTCCATTCTATTTAACTCCATTCCATTCGATTCCATTCGATTCCATTCGATTCCATTCGATTCCATTCGATTCCATTCCATTCCATTCCATTCCATTCCATTCCATTCCATTCTATTCCATTCCATTCCATTTCATTCTATTCCATTAAATTCCATTCCATTCCATTCCATTCCATTCCATTCCATTCCATTCCATTCCATTGCATTCGATTGCATTCCATTCCATTCCATTCCATTCCATTCCATTCGATTCCATTCCATTCCATTCCATTCCATTCCATTCCAATCCATTCCATTCTACTCGGGTTGATTCCATTCCATTCTATTCCATTCCATTCCATTCCATGCCATTCCATTCCATTCCATTCCAATCCATTGCGTTCAACTCGGGTTGATTCCATTCCATTCCTTTCCATTCCATTCCATTCCATTCCATTCAATTCCATTCGATTCCATTCCATTCCATTCCATTGCATTCCGTTCCATTCCATTCCAACCCATTCCATTCTACTCTGGTTGATTCCATTCCATTCCATTCCATTCCATTCCATTCCATTCCATTCCATTCCATTCCATTCCCTTCCATTCCATTCCATTCGGTACCATTCGATTCCATTCGATTCCATTCCATTTCAATCCATTCCATTCCGTTCCGTTCCGTTCCGTTCCTTTCCGTTCCGTTCTATTCGGGTTGATTCCATTCTATTCCACTCCATTCCATTCGATTCCATTCGATTCCATTCGATTCCATTCCATTCCATTCCATTCCATTCCATTCCATTCCATTCCATTCTATTGTATTGAATTCCATTCCATTCCATTCCATTAAATTCCTATCCATTCCATTCTACTCGGGTTGATTCCAATCCATTCCATTCCATTCCATTCCATTCCATTCCATTCCATTCCATTCCATTCCATTCCATTCCATTCCATTCCATTCCGTTCTACTCGGGTTCATTCCATTCCATTCCATTCCATTCCATTCCATTCCATTCCATTCCATTCCATTCCATTCCATTCCATTCCATTCCATTCGATTCCATTCCATTCCATTCCATTCCATTCCATTCCATTCCATTCCATTCTAATCCATTCCGTTCCATTCCATTCCATTCCATTCCATTCGATTCCATTCCATTCCATTCCATTCCATTCCATTCCATGCCGTTCTACTCGTGTTCATTCCATTCCATTCCATTCCATTCCATTCTATTCCATTGAATTCCATTCCATTCCATTCCATTCCATTCCATTCCATTCCATTCCATTCCATTCCATTCCATTCCGTTCTACTCGGGTTGATTCCATTCCATTCCATTCCATTCCATTCCATTCCATTCCATTCCATTCCATTGAATTCCATTCGATTCGATTCCATTCCATTCCATTCCATTCCATTCCATTCCATTCCATTCCATTCCATTCGATTCCATTCGATTCCATTCCATTCCATTCCATTCCATTCAATTCCATTCCATTCCATGCCGTTCTACTCGTGTTCATTCCATTCCATTCCATTCCATTCCATCCTATTCCATTGAATTCCATTCCATTCCATTCCATTCCATTCCATTCCATTCCATTCCATTCCATTCCATTCCGTTCTACTCGGGTTGATTCCATTCCATTCCATTCCATTCCATTCCATTCCATTCCATTCCCTTCCTTTCCATTCCATTCGGTTCCATTCGATTCTTTCGATTCCATTCTATTTCACTCCATTCCATTCGATTCCATTCCATTCCATTCCATTCCATTCCATTCCATTCCTTTCAATTCTATTCTATTGAATTCCATTCCATTCCATTCCATTCCATTCCATTCCATTCCATTCCATTCCATTCCATTCCGTTCTACTCGGGTTGATTCCATTCCATTCCATTCCATTCCATTCCATTCCATTGAATTCCATTCCATTCCATTCCATTCCATTCCATTCCATTCCGTTTTACTCGGGATGATTCCATTCCATTCCATTCCATCCCATTCCATTCGATTCCATTCGATTCCATTCGATTCCATTCCATTCAATTCCATTCCATTCCATTCCATTCCATTCTATTCTATTGAATTCCATTCCATTCCATTCCATTCCATTCCTATCCATTCCATTCTACTCGGGTTGATTCCATTCCATTCCATTCCATTCCATTCCATTCCATTCCATTCCATTGCGCTCTACTCGGGATCATTCCATTCCATTCCATTCCATTCCATTCCATTCCATTCCATTCCATTCCATTCCATTCCGTTCTACTCGGGTCCATTCCATTCCATTCCATTCCACTCGATTCCATTCCATTCCATTCGATTCCATTCCATTCCATTCCAATCCATTCCATTCTACTCGTGTTGATTCTATTCGATTCCATTCCATTCCATTCCGTTTCATTCGATTCCATTCGATTCCATTCGATTGCATTCCATTCCTTTCCATTCCATTCCATTCCAATCCATTCCATTCTACTCGGGTTGATTCCTTTCGATTCCATTCCATTCCATTCCATTCCATTCCCTTCCATTCCATTCCATTCGGTTCCATTCGATTCCATTCGATTCCATTCCATTTCACTCCATTCCATTCCATTCTGTTCCTTTCCGTTCCGTTCCGTTCTGTTCTATTCGGGTTCATTCCATTCTATTCCACTCCATTCCATTCGATTCCATTCGAATCAATTCCATTCCATTCCGTTCCATTCCATTCCATTCCATTACATTCGATTCCATTCGATTCCATTCCATTCCATTCCATTCCATTCCATTCCATTCCATTCAATTCAATTCCATTCCATTCCGTTCTACTCGGGTTCATTCCATTCCATTCCATTCCATTGCATTCCATTCTATTCCATTGAATTCCATTCCATTCCATTCCATTCCATTCCATTCCATTCCATTCCATTCCATTCCATTCCGTTCTACTCGGGTTGATCCAATTCCATTCCATTCCATTCCATTCCATTCCATTCCATTCCATTGAATTCCGTTCCATTCCATTCCATTCCATTCCATTCCATTCCATTCCATTCCATTCCATTCCATTCTATTCCATTCCATTCCATTCCGTTCTACTCGGGTTGATTTCATTCCATTCCATTCCATTCTATTCCATTCCATTCGATTCCATTCGATTCCATTCGATTCCATTCGATTCCATTCCATTCCATTCCATTCCATTCCATTCCATTCCTTTCAATTCTATTCTATTGAATTCCATTCCATTCCATTCCATTCCATTCCATTCCAATCCATTCCATTCTACTCGGGTTCACTACATTCCATTCCATTCCATTCTATTCCATTGAATTCCATTCCATTCCATTCCATTCCATTCCATTCCATTACATTCCATTCCATTCCATTAAATTCTATTCCATTCCATTCCATTTCATTCCATTCCGTTCTACTCGGGTAGATTCCATTCCATTCCATTCCATTCCATTCCATTCCATTCCATTCCATTCCATTCCATTCCATTAGATTCCATTCCGTTCTACTCGGGTTCATTCCATTCCATTCCATTCCATTCCATTCTATTCCATTGAATTCCATTCCATTCCATTCCATTCCATTCCATTCCATTCCAATCTATTCCATTCTACTCGGGTTGATTCCATTGCATTCCATTCCATTCCATTACGTTCCATTCCATTCCATTCCATTCCACTCCATTAAGTTCTACTCGGGTTGATTCCATTCCATTCCATTCCATTCCATTCCATTCCAATCCATTCCATTCTACTCGGGTTGATTCCATTGCATTCCATTCCATTCCTTTACGTTCCATTCCATTCCATTCCATTCGGTTCATTCGATTCCGTTCGATTCCATTCCATTTCAATCCATTCGATTCCATTCCGTTCCGTTTCGTTCCGCTCCGATCGTTCCGTTCTATTCGGGTTGATTCCATGCTATTCCACTCCATTCCATTCGATTCCATTCCATTCCATTCGATTCCATTCCATTTGATTCCATTCCATTCCATTCCATTCCATTCCATTCCATTCTATTCTATTCAATTCCATTCCATTCCATTCCATTGCATTCCATTCCAATCCATTCCATTCTACTCGGGTTGATTCCATTCCATTCCATTCCATTCCATTCCATTCCATTCCAATCCATTCCATTCTACTCGGGTTGATTCCATTAAATTCCATTCCATTCCATACCATTCCCTTCCTTTCCATTCCATTCGGTTCCATTCGATTCCATTCGATTCCATTCTATTTAACTCCATTCCATTCGATTCCATTCGATTCCATTCGATTCCATTCGATTCCATTCGATTCCATTCCATTCCATTCCATTCCATTCCATTCCATTCCATTCTATTCCATTCCATTCCATTTCATTCTATTCCATTAAATTCCATTCCATTCCATTCCATTCCATTCCATTCCATTCCATTCCATTCCATTCCATTGCATTCGATTCCATTCCATTCCATTCCATTCCATTCCATTCCATTCGATTCCATTCCATTCCATTCCATTCCATTCCATTCCAATCCATTCCATTCTACTCGGGTTGATTCCATTCCATTCTATTCCATTCCATTCCATTCCATGCCATTCCATTCCATTCCATTCCAATCCATTGCGTTCAACTCGGGTTGATTCCATTCCATTCCTTTCCATTCCATTCCATTCCATTCCATTCAATTCCATTCGATTCCATTCCATTCCATTCCATTGCATTCCGTTCCATTCCATTCCAACCAATTCCATTCTACTCTGGTTGATTCCATTCCATTCCATTCCATTCCATTCCATTCCATTCCATTCCATTCCATTCCATTCCCTTCCATTCCATTCCATTCGGTACCATTCGATTCCATTCGATTCCATTCCATTTCAATCCATTCCATTCCGTTCCGTTCCGTTCCGTTCCTTTCCGTTCCGTTCTATTCGGGTTGATTCCATTCTATTCCACTCCATTCCATTCGATTCCATTCGATTCCATTCGATTCCATTCCATTCCATTCCATTCCATTCCATTCCATTCCATTCCATTCTATTGTATTGAATTCCATTCCATTCCATTCCATTAAATTCCTATCCATTCCATTCTACTCGGGTTGATTCCAATCCATTCCATTCCATTCCATTCCATTCCATTCCATTCCATTCCATTCCATTCCATTCCATTCCATTCCATTCCATTCCGTTCTACTCGGGTTCATTCCATTCCATTCCATTCCATTCCATTCCATTCCATTCCATTCCATTCCATTCCATTCCATTCCATTCCATTCCATTCGATTCCATTCCATTCCATTCCATTCCATTCCATTCCATTCCATTCCATTCTAATCCATTCCGTTCCATTCCATTCCATTCCATTCCATTCGATTCCATTCCATTCCATTCCATTCCATTCCATTCCATGCCGTTCTACTCGTGTTCATTCCATTCCATTCCATTCCATTCCATTCTATTCCATTGAATTCCATTCCATTCCATTCCATTCCATTCCATTCCATTCCATTCCATTCCATTCCATTCCATTCCGTTCTACTCGGGTTGATTCCATTCCATTCCATTCCATTCCATTCCATTCCATTCCATTCCATTCCATTGAATTCCATTCGATTCGATTCCATTCCATTCCATTCCATTCCATTCCATTCCATTCCATTCCATTCCATTCGATTCCATTCGATTCCATTCCATTCCATTCCATTCCATTCAATTCCATTCCATTCCATGCCGTTCTACTCGTGTTCATTCCATTCCATTCCATTCCATTCCATCCTATTCCATTGAATTCCATTCCATTCCATTCCATTCCATTCCATTCCATTCCATTCCATTCCATTCCATTCCGTTCTACTCGGGTTGATTCCATTCCATTCCATTCCATTCCATTCCATTCCATTCCATTCCCTTCCTTTCCATTCCATTCGGTTCCATTCGATTCTTTCGATTCCATTCTATTTCACTCCATTCCATTCGATTCCATTCCATTCCATTCCATTCCATTCCATTCCATTCCTTTCAATTCTATTCTATTGAATTCCATTCCATTCCATTCCATTCCATTCCATTCCATTCCATTCCATTCCAATCCATTCCATTCTACTCGGGTTGATTCCATTCCATTCCATTCCATTCCATTACGTTAAATTCCATTCCATTCCATTCGGTTCCATTCGATTCCATTCGATTCCATTCCATTTCAATCCATTCGACTCAATTCCGTTCCGTTTCGTTCCGTTCCGATCGTTCCGTTCTATTCGGGTTGATTGCATTCTATTCCACTCCATTCCATTCGATTCCATTCCATTCCATTCGATTCCATTCCATTCCATTCCATTCCATTCCATTCCATTCCATTCTATTGAATTCCATTCCATTCCATTCCATTCCATTCCATTCCAATCCATTCCATTCTTCTCGGGTTGATTCCATTCCATTCCATTCCATTCCATTCCATTCCATTCCATTCCATTCCATTCCAATCCATTCCATTCTACTCGGGTTGATTCCATTCCATTCCATTCCATTCCATTCCCTTCCTTTCCATTCCATTCGGTTCCATTCGATTCCATTCGATTCCATTCTATTTAACTCCATTCCATTCGATTCCATTCGATTCCATTCGATTCCATTCCATTCCATTCCATTCCATTCCATTTCATTCTATTCCATTAAATTCCATTCCATTCCATTCCATTCCATTCCATTTCATTCCATTCCATTCCATTCCATTCCATTGCATTCGATTCCATTCCATTCCATTCCATTCCATTCCATTCCATTCCATTCGATTCCATTCCATTCCATTCCATTCCATTCCATTCCATTCCATTCCATTCCATTGGATTCCATTCGATTCCATTCCATTCCATTCCATTCCATTCCATTCCATTCAATTCCATTCCATTCCATGCCGTTCTACTCGTGTTCATTCCATTCCATTCCATTCCATTCCATTCTATTCCATTGAATTCCATTCCATTCCATTCCATTCCATTCCATTCCATTCCATTCCATTCCATTCCATTCCATTCCATTCCATTCCGTTCTACTCGGGTTGATTCCATTCCATTCCATTCCATTCCATTCCATTCCATTCCATTTAATTCCATTCCATTCCATTCCATTACATTCCATTCCATTCCATTCCATTCCATTCCATTCCGTTTTACTCGGGTTGATTCCAGTCCATTCCATTCCATCCCATTCCATTCGATTTCATTCGATTCCATTCGATTCCATTCCATTCAATTCCATTCCATTCCATTCTATTCTATTGAATTCCATTCCATTCCATTCCATTCTATTCCTTTCCATTGCGCTCTACTCGGGATCATTCCATTCGATTCCATTCCGTTCCATTCCATTCCATTCCATTCCATTCCATTCCGTTCTACTCGGGTCCATTCCATTCCATTCCATTCCACTCGATTCCATTCCATTCCATTCGATTCCATTCCATTCCATTCCATTCCAATCCATTCCATTCTACTCGGGTTGATTCCATTCGATTCCATTCCACTCCATTCCATTCCATTCCCTTCCATTCCATTCCATTCGGTTCCATTCGATTCCATTCGATTCCATTCCATTTCACTCCATTCCATTCCATTCTGTTCCGTTCCGTTCCATTCCGTTCCGTTCTATTCGGGTTGATTCCATTCTATTCCACTCCATTCCATTCGATTCCATTCGATTCGATTCCATTCCATTCCATTCCATTCGATTCCATTCCATTCCATTCCATTCCATTACATTCGATTCCATTCGATTCCATTCCATTCCATTCCATTCCATTCCAATCCATTCCATTCTACTCGGGTTCACTACATTCCATTCCATTCCATTCTATTCCATTGAATTCCATTCCATTCCATTCCATTCCATTCCATTCCATTACATTCCATTCCATTCCATTAAATTCTATTCCATTCCATTCCATTTCATTCCATTCCGTTCTACTCGGGTAGATTCCATTCCATTCCATTCCATTCCATTCCATTCCATTCCATTCCATTCCATTCCATTCCATTAGATTCCATTCCGTTCTACTCGGGTTCATTCCATTCCATTCCATTCCATTCCATTCTATTCCATTGAATTCCATTCCATTCCATTCCATTCCATTCCATTCCATTCCAATCTATTCCATTCTACTCGGGTTGATTCCATTGCATTCCATTCCATTCCATTACGTTCCATTCCATTCCATTCCATTCCACTCCATTAAGTTCTACTCGGGTTGATTCCATTCCATTCCATTCCATTCCATTCCATTCCATTCCAATCCATTCCATTCTACTCGGGTTGATTCCATTGCATTCCATTCCATTCCTTTACGTACCATTCCATTCCATTCCATTCGGTTCATTCGATTCCGTTCGATTCCATTCCATTTCAATCCATTCGATTCCATTCCGTTCCGTTTCGTTCCGCTCCGATCGTTCCGTTCTATTCGGGTTGATTCCATGCTATTCCACTCCATTCCATTCGATTCCATTCCATTCCATTCGATTCCATTCCATTTGATTCCATTCCATTCCATTCCATTCCATTCCATTCCATTCTATTCTATTCAATTCCATTCCATTCCATTCCATTGCATTCCATTCCAATCCATTCCATTCTACTCGGGTTGATTCCATTCCATTCCATTCCATTCCATTCCATTCCATTCCAATCCATTCCATTCTACTCGGGTTGATTCCATTAAATTCCATTCCATTCCATACCATTCCCTTCCTTTCCATTCCATTCGGTTCCATTCGATTCCATTCGATTCCATTCTATTTAACTCCATTCCATTCGATTCCATTCGATTCCATTCGATTCCATTCGATTCCATTCGATTCCATTCCATTCCATTCCATTCCATTCCATTCCATTCCATTCTATTCCATTCCATTCCATTTCATTCTATTCCATTAAATTCCATTCCATTCCATTCCATTCCATTCCATTCCATTCCATTCCATTCCATTCCATTGCATTCGATTCCATTCCATTCCATTCCATTCCATTCCATTCCATTCGATTCCATTCCATTCCATTCCATTCCATTCCATTCCAATCCATTCCATTCTACTCGGGTTGATTCCATTCCATTCTATTCCATTCCATTCCATTCCATGCCATTCCATTCCATTCCATTCCAATCCATTGCGTTCAACTCGGGTTGATTCCATTCCATTCCTTTCCATTCCATTCCATTCCATTCCATTCAATTCCATTCGATTCCATTCCATTCCATTCCATTGCATTCCGTTCCATTCCATTCCAACCCATTCCATTCTACTCTGGTTGATTCCATTCCATTCCATTCCATTCCATTCCATTCCATTCCATTCCATTCCATTCCATTCCCTTCCATTCCATTCCATTCGGTACCATTCGATTCCATTCGATTCCATTCCATTTCAATCCATTCCATTCCGTTCCGTTCCGTTCCGTTCCTTTCCGTTCCGTTCTATTCGGGTTGATTCCATTCTATTCCACTCCATTCCATTCGATTCCATTCGATTCCATTCGATTCCATTCCATTCCATTCCATTCCATTCCATTCCATTCCATTCCATTCTATTGTATTGAATTCCATTCCATTCCATTCCATTAAATTCCTATCCATTCCATTCTACTCGGGTTGATTCCAATCCATTCCATTCCATTCCATTCCATTCCATTCCATTCCATTCCATTCCATTCCATTCCATTCCATTCCATTCCATTCCGTTCTACTCGGGTTCATTCCATTCCATTCCATTCCATTCCATTCCATTCCATTCCATTCCATTCCATTCCATTCCATTCCATTCCATTCCATTCGATTCCATTCCATTCCATTCCATTCCATTCCATTCCATTCCATTCCATTCTAATCCATTCCGTTCCATTCCATTCCATTCCATTCCATTCGATTCCATTCCATTCCATTCCATTCCATTCCATTCCATGCCGTTCTACTCGTGTTCATTCCATTCCATTCCATTCCATTCCATTCTATTCCATTGAATTCCATTCCATTCCATTCCATTCCATTCCATTCCATTCCATTCCATTCCATTCCATTCCATTCCGTTCTACTCGGGTTGATTCCATTCCATTCCATTCCATTCCATTCCATTCCATTCCATTCCATTCCATTGAATTCCATTCGATTCGATTCCATTCCATTCCATTCCATTCCATTCCATTCCATTCCATTCCATTCCATTCGATTCCATTCGATTCCATTCCATTCCATTCCATTCCATTCAATTCCATTCCATTCCATGCCGTTCTACTCGTGTTCATTCCATTCCATTCCATTCCATTCCATCCTATTCCATTGAATTCCATTCCATTCCATTCCATTCCATTCCATTCCATTCCATTCCATTCCATTCCATTCCGTTCTACTCGGGTTGATTCCATTCCATTCCATTCCATTCCATTCCATTCCATTCCATTCCCTTCCTTTCCATTCCATTCGGTTCCATTCGATTCTTTCGATTCCATTCTATTTCACTCCATTCCATTCGATTCCATTCCATTCCATTCCATTCCATTCCATTCCATTCCTTTCAATTCTATTCTATTGAATTCCATTCCATTCCATTCCATTCCATTCCATTCCATTCCATTCCATTCCATTCCATTCCGTTCTACTCGGGTTGATTCCATTCCATTCCATTCCATTCCATTCCATTCCATTGAATTCCATTCCATTCCATTCCATTCCATTCCATTCCATTCCGTTTTACTCGGGATGATTCCATTCCATTCCATTCCATCCCATTCCATTCGATTCCATTCGATTCCATTCGATTCCATTCCATTCAATTCCATTCCATTCCATTCCATTCCATTCTATTCTATTGAATTCCATTCCATTCCATTCCATTCCATTCCTATCCATTCCATTCTACTCGGGTTGATTCCATTCCATTCCATTCCATTCCATTCCATTCCATTCCATTCCATTGCGCTCTACTCGGGATCATTCCATTCCATTCCATTCCATTCCATTCCATTCCATTCCATTCCATTCCATTCCATTCCGTTCTACTCGGGTCCATTCCATTCCATTCCATTCCACTCGATTCCATTCCATTCCATTCGATTCCATTCCATTCCATTCCAATCCATTCCATTCTACTCGTGTTGATTCTATTCGATTCCATTCCATTCCATTCCGTTTCATTCGATTCCATTCGATTCCATTCGATTGCATTCCATTCCTTTCCATTCCATTCCATTCCAATCCATTCCATTCTACTCGGGTTGATTCCTTTCGATTCCATTCCATTCCATTCCATTCCATTCCCTTCCATTCCATTCCATTCGGTTCCATTCGATTCCATTCGATTCCATTCCATTTCACTCCATTCCATTCCATTCTGTTCCTTTCCGTTCCGTTCCGTTCTGTTCTATTCGGGTTCATTCCATTCTATTCCACTCCATTCCATTCGATTCCATTCGAATCAATTCCATTCCATTCCGTTCCATTCCATTCCATTCCATTACATTCGATTCCATTCGATTCCATTCCATTCCATTCCATTCCATTCCATTCCATTCCATTCAATTCAATTCCATTCCATTCCGTTCTACTCGGGTTCATTCCATTCCATTCCATTCCATTGCATTCCATTCTATTCCATTGAATTCCATTCCATTCCATTCCATTCCATTCCATTCCATTCCATTCCATTCCATTCCATTCCGTTCTACTCGGGTTGATCCAATTCCATTCCATTCCATTCCATTCCATTCCATTCCATTCCATTGAATTCCGTTCCATTCCATTCCATTCCATTCCATTCCATTCCATTCCATTCCATTCCATTCCATTCCATTCTATTCCATTCCATTCCATTCCGTTCTACTCGGGTTGATTTCATTCCATTCCATTCCATTCTATTCCATTCCATTCGATTCCATTCGATTCCATTCGATTCCATTCGATTCCATTCCATTCCATTCCATTCCATTCCATTCCATTCCTTTCAATTCTATTCTATTGAATTCCATTCCATTCCATTCCATTCCATTCCATTCCAATCCATTCCATTCTACTCGGGTTCACTACATTCCATTCCATTCCATTCTATTCCATTGAATTCCATTCCATTCCATTCCATTCCATTCCATTCCATTACATTCCATTCCATTCCATTAAATTCTATTCCATTCCATTCCATTTCATTCCATTCCGTTCTACTCGGGTAGATTCCATTCCATTCCATTCCATTCCATTCCATTCCATTCCATTCCATTCCATTCCATTCCATTAGATTCCATTCCGTTCTACTCGGGTTCATTCCATTCCATTCCATTCCATTCCATTCTATTCCATTGAATTCCATTCCATTCCATTCCATTCCATTCCATTCCATTCCAATCTATTCCATTCTACTCGGGTTGATTCCATTGCATTCCATTCCATTCCATTACGTTCCATTCCATTCCATTCCATTCCACTCCATTAAGTTCTACTCGGGTTGATTCCATTCCATTCCATTCCATTCCATTCCATTCCAATCCATTCCATTCTACTCGGGTTGATTCCATTGCATTCCATTCCATTCCTTTACGTTCCATTCCATTCCATTCCATTCGGTTCATTCGATTCCGTTCGATTCCATTCCATTTCAATCCATTCGATTCCATTCCGTTCCGTTTCGTTCCGCTCCGATCGTTCCGTTCTATTCGGGTTGATTCCATGCTATTCCACTCCATTCCATTCGATTCCATTCCATTCCATTCGATTCCATTCCATTTGATTCCATTCCATTCCATTCCATTCCATTCCATTCCATTCTATTCTATTCAATTCCATTCCATTCCATTCCATTGCATTCCATTCCAATCCATTCCATTCTACTCGGGTTGATTCCATTCCATTCCATTCCATTCCATTCCATTCCATTCCAATCCATTCCATTCTACTCGGGTTGATTCCATTAAATTCCATTCCATTCCATACCATTCCCTTCCTTTCCATTCCATTCGGTTCCATTCGATTCCATTCGATTCCATTCTATTTAACTCCATTCCATTCGATTCCATTCGATTCCATTCGATTCCATTCGATTCCATTCGATTCCATTCCATTCCATTCCATTCCATTCCATTCCATTCCATTCTATTCCATTCCATTCCATTTCATTCTATTCCATTAAATTCCATTCCATTCCATTCCATTCCATTCCATTCCATTCCATTCCATTCCATTCCATTGCATTCGATTGCATTCCATTCCATTCCATTCCATTCCATTCCATTCGATTCCATTCCATTCCATTCCATTCCATTCCATTCCAATCCATTCCATTCTACTCGGGTTGATTCCATTCCATTCTATTCCATTCCATTCCATTCCATGCCATTCCATTCCATTCCATTCCAATCCATTGCGTTCAACTCGGGTTGATTCCATTCCATTCCTTTCCATTCCATTCCATTCCATTCCATTCAATTCCATTCGATTCCATTCCATTCCATTCCATTGCATTCCGTTCCATTCCATTCCAACCCATTCCATTCTACTCTGGTTGATTCCATTCCATTCCATTCCATTCCATTCCATTCCATTCCATTCCATTCCATTCCCTTCCATTCCATTCCATTCGGTACCATTCGATTCCATTCGATTCCATTCCATTTCAATCCATTCCATTCCGTTCCGTTCCGTTCCGTTCCTTTCCGTTCCGTTCTATTCGGGTTGATTCCATTCTATTCCACTCCATTCCATTCGATTCCATTCGATTCCATTCGATTCCATTCCATTCCATTCCATTCCATTCCATTCCATTCCATTCCATTCTATTGTATTGAATTCCATTCCATTCCATTCCATTAAATTCCTATCCATTCCATTCTACTCGGGTTGATTCCAATCCATTCCATTCCATTCCATTCCATTCCATTCCATTCCATTCCATTCCATTCCATTCCATTCCATTCCATTCCATTCCGTTCTACTCGGGTTCATTCCATTCCATTCCATTCCATTCCATTCCATTCCATTCCATTCCATTCCATTCCATTCCATTCCATTCCATTCCATTCGATTCCATTCCATTCCATTCCATTCCATTCCATTCCATTCCATTCCATTCTAATCCATTCCGTTCCATTCCATTCCATTCCATTCCATTCGATTCCATTCCATTCCATTCCATTCCATTCCATTCCATGCCGTTCTACTCGTGTTCATTCCATTCCATTCCATTCCATTCCATTCTATTCCATTGAATTCCATTCCATTCCATTCCATTCCATTCCATTCCATTCCATTCCATTCCATTCCATTCCATTCCATTCCGTTCTACTCGGGTTGATTCCATTCCATTCCATTCCATTCCATTCCATTCCATTCCATTCCATTCCATTGAATTCCATTCGATTCGATTCCATTCCATTCCATTCCATTCCATTCCATTCCATTCCATTCCATTCCATTCGATTCCATTCGATTCCATTCCATTCCATTCCATTCCATTCAATTCCATTCCATTCCATGCCGTTCTACTCGTGTTCATTCCATTCCATTCCATTCCATTCCATCCTATTCCATTGAATTCCATTCCATTCCATTCCATTCCATTCCATTCCATTCCATTCCATTCCATTCCATTCCGTTCTACTCGGGTTGATTCCATTCCATTCCATTCCATTCCATTCCATTCCATTCCATTCCCTTCCTTTCCATTCCATTCGGTTCCATTCGATTCTTTCGATTCCATTCTATTTCACTCCATTCCATTCGATTCCATTCCATTCCATTCCATTCCATTCCATTCCATTCCTTTCAATTCTATTCTATTGAATTCCATTCCATTCCATTCCATTCCATTCCATTCCATTCCATTCCATTCCAATCCATTCCATTCTACTCGGGTTGATTCCATTCCATTCCATTCCATTCCATTACGTTAAATTCCATTCCATTCCATTCGGTTCCATTCGATTCCATTCGATTCCATTCCATTTCAATCCATTCGACTCAATTCCGTTCCGTTTCGTTCCGTTCCGATCGTTCCGTTCTATTCGGGTTGATTGCATTCTATTCCACTCCATTCCATTCGATTCCATTCCATTCCATTCGATTCCATTCCATTCCATTCCATTCCATTCCATTCCATTCCATTCTATTGAATTCCATTCCATTCCATTCCATTCCATTCCATTCCAATCCATTCCATTCTTCTCGGGTTGATTCCATTCCATTCCATTCCATTCCATTCCATTCCATTCCATTCCATTCCATTCCAATCCATTCCATTCTACTCGGGTTGATTCCATTCCATTCCATTCCATTCCATTCCCTTCCTTTCCATTCCATTCGGTTCCATTCGATTCCATTCGATTCCATTCTATTTAACTCCATTCCATTCGATTCCATTCGATTCCATTCGATTCCATTCCATTCCATTCCATTCCATTCCATTTCATTCTATTCCATTAAATTCCATTCCATTCCATTCCATTCCATTCCATTTCATTCCATTCCATTCCATTCCATTCCATTGCATTCGATTCCATTCCATTCCATTCCATTCCATTCCATTCCATTCCATTCGATTCCATTCCATTCCATTCCATTCCATTCCATTCCATTCCATTCCATTCCATTGGATTCCATTCGATTCCATTCCATTCCATTCCATTCCATTCCATTCCATTCAATTCCATTCCATTCCATGCCGTTCTACTCGTGTTCATTCCATTCCATTCCATTCCATTCCATTCTATTCCATTGAATTCCATTCCATTCCATTCCATTCCATTCCATTCCATTCCATTCCATTCCATTCCATTCCATTCCATTCCATTCCATTCCGTTCTACTCGGGTTGATTCCATTCCATTCCATTCCATTCCATTCCATTCCATTCCATTTAATTCCATTCCATTCCATTCCATTACATTCCATTCCATTCCATTCCATTCCATTCCATTCCGTTTTACTCGGGTTGATTCCAGTCCATTCCATTCCATCCCATTCCATTCGATTTCATTCGATTCCATTCGATTCCATTCCATTCAATTCCATTCCATTCCATTCTATTCTATTGAATTCCATTCCATTCCATTCCATTCTATTCCTTTCCATTGCGCTCTACTCGGGATCATTCCATTCGATTCCATTCCGTTCCATTCCATTCCATTCCATTCCATTCCATTCCGTTCTACTCGGGTCCATTCCATTCCATTCCATTCCACTCGATTCCATTCCATTCCATTCGATTCCATTCCATTCCATTCCATTCCAATCCATTCCATTCTACTCGGGTTGATTCCATTCGATTCCATTCCACTCCATTCCATTCCATTCCCTTCCATTCCATTCCATTCGGTTCCATTCGATTCCATTCGATTCCATTCCATTTCACTCCATTCCATTCCATTCTGTTCCGTTCCGTTCCATTCCGTTCCGTTCTATTCGGGTTGATTCCATTCTATTCCACTCCATTCCATTCGATTCCATTCGATTCGATTCCATTCCATTCCATTCCATTCGATTCCATTCCATTCCATTCCATTCCATTACATTCGATTCCATTCGATTCCATTCCATTCCATTCCATTCCATTCCATTTCAATCCATTCCATTCTACTCGGGTTGTTTCCTTTCCATTCCATTCCATTCCATTCCATTCCATTCCCTTCCATTCCATTCCATTCGGTTCCATTCGATTCCATTCGATTCCATTCCATTTCACTCCATTCCATTCCATTCTGTTCCGTTCCGTTCCATTCCGTTCCGTTCTATTCGGGTTGATTCCATTCTATTCAACTCCATTCCATTCGATTCCATTCGATTCGATTCGATTCCATTCCATTCCATTCCGTTCCATTCCGTTCCATTCCATTCCATTCCATTCCATTAAGTTCTACTCGGGTTGATTCCATTCCATTCCATTCGATTCCATTCCATTCCATTCCATTCCATTCCATTCCATTCGATTCCATTCCATTCCATTCCATTCCATTCCATTCCATTCCATTTCATTCCAGTCCATTCCATTCGATTCCATTCCATTCCATTCCATTTCATTGCCTTCCATTCCATTCCATTCCATTCCATTCCATTCCATTCCATTCCATTCCATTCCATTCCATTCCATTCCATTCCTTTCTACTCGGCTTGATTCCATTCTATTCCATTCCATTCCGTTCGATTCCATTCGATTCCATTCGATTCCATTCCATTCCATTCCATTCCATTCCATTCCGTTCTACTCGGGTTCATTCCATTCCATTGCATTCCATTCTATTATATTCCTTTGAATTCCATTCCATTCCATTCCATTCCATTCCTTTCCATTCCATTCCATTCCATTCCATTCCATTCCATTCCATTCCATTCCATTCCATTCCGTTCTACTCGGGTTGATTCCATTCCATTCCATTCCATTCCATTCGATTCCTTTCATTTCCATTCCATTCCATTCCATTCCATTCCATTCCATTCCATTCCATTCTATTGTATTGAATTCCATTGCATTCCATTCCATTAAATTCCTATCCATTCCATTCTACTCGGGTTGATTCCAATCCATTCCATTCCATTCCATTCCTTTCCATTCCATTCCATTCCATTCCATTCCATTCCATTCCATTCCATTCCATTCCATTCCATTCCATTCCATTCCGTTCTACTCGGGTTCATTCCATTCCATTTCATTCCATTCAATTCCATTCCATTCCATTCCATTCCATTCCGTTCCATTCGATTCCATTCGATTCCATTCCATTCCATTCCATTCCATTCCATTCCATTCCATTACATTCCATTCCATTCCAATCCATTCCATTCCATTCCATTCCATTCCATTCCATTCCATTCCATTCCGTTCTACTCGGGTTCATTCCATTCCATTCCATTCCATTCCATGCCATGCCATTCCATTCCATTCCATTCCATTCCATTCCATTCCATTCCATTCCATTCCATTCCGTTCTACTCGGGTTCATTCCATTCCATTCCATTCCATTCCATTCCATTCTATTCCTTTGAATTCCATTCCATTCCATTCCATTCCGTTCCATTCCATTCCATTCCATTCCATTAAGTTCTACTCGGGTTGATTCCATTCCATTCCATTCCATTCCATTCCATTCCATTCCATTCCATTCCATTCCATTCCAATCCATTCCATTCTACTCGGGTTGATTCCATTCCATTCCATTACGTTCCATTCCATTCCAATCCATTCGGTTCCATACGATTCCATTCGATTCCATTCCATTTCAATCCATTCGATTCCATTCCGTTCCGTTTCGTTCCGCTCCGATCGTTCCGTTCTATTCGGTTTGATTCCATTCTATTCCACTCCATTCCATTCGATTCCATTCCATTCCATTCGATTCCATTGCATTCCATTCCATTCCATTCCATTCCATTCCATTCCATTGCATTCTATTCTATTGAATTCCATTCCATTCCATTCCATTGCATTCCATTCCAATCCATTCCATTCTACTCGGGTTGATTCCATTCCATTCCATTCCATTCCATTCCATTCCAATCCATTCCATTCTACTCGGGTTGATTCCATTAAATTCCATTCCATTCCATTCCATTCCATTCGAATCCATTCCATTCCTTTCCGTTCTACTCGGGTCCATTCCACTCCATTCCATTCCATTCGATTCCATTCTGTTCCATTCGATTCCATTCCATTCCATTCCAATCCATTCCATTCTACTCGGGTTGATTGCATTCCATTCCATTCCATTCCATTCCATTCCATTCCATTCCATTTCATTCCAGTCCATTCCATTCGATTCCATTCCATTCCATTCCATTTCATTGCCTTCCATTCCATTCCATTCCATTCCATTCCATTCCATTCCATTCCATTCCATTCCATTCCATTCCATTCCATTCCATTCCTTTCTACTCGGCTTGATTCCATTCTATTCCATTCCATTCCGTTCGATTCCATTCGATTCCATTCGATTCCATTCGATTCCATTCCATTCCATTCCATTCCGTTCTACTCGGGTTCATTCCATTCCATTGCATTCCATTCTATTATATTCCTTTGAATTCCATTCCATTCCATTCCATTCCATTCCTTTCCATTCCATTCCATTCCATTCCATTCCATTCCATTCCATTCCATTCCATTCCATTCCATTCCGTTCTACTCGGGTTGATTCCATTCCATTCCATTCCATTCCATTCGATTCCTTTCATTTCCATTCCATTCCATTCCATTCCATTCCATTCCATTCCATTCCATTCCATTCCATTCTATTGTATTGAATTCCATTGCATTCCATTCCATTAAATTCCTATCCATTCCATTCTACTCGGGTTGATTCCAATCCATTCCATTCCATTCCATTCCTTTCCATTCCATTCCATTCCATTCCATTCCATTCCATTCCATTCCATTCCATTCCATTCCATTCCATTCCGTTCTACTCGGGTTCATTCCATTCCATTTCATTCCATTCAATTCCATTCCATTCCATTCCATTCCATTCCATTCCGTTCCATTCGATTCCATTCGATTCCATTCCATTCCATTCCATTCCATTCCATTCCATTCCATTACATTCCATTCCATTCCAATCCATTCCATTCCATTCCATTCCATTCCATTCCATTCCATTCCATTCCGTTCTACTCGGGTTCATTCCATTCCATTCCATTCCATTCCATGCCATGCCATTCCATTCCATTCCATTCCATTCCATTCCATTCCATTCCATTCCATTCCATTCCGTTCTACTCGGGTTCATTCCATTCCATTCCATTCCATTCCATTCTATTCCTTTGAATTCCATTCCATTCCATTCCATTCCGTTCCATTCCATTCCATTCCATTCCATTAAGTTCTACTCGGGTTGATTCCATTCCATTCCATTCCATTCCATTCCATTCCATTCCATTCCATTCCATTCCATTCCATTCCAATCCATTCCATTCTACTCGGGTTGATTCCATTCCATTCCATTACGTTCCATTCCATTCGGTTCCGTACGATTCCATTCGATTCCATTCCATTTCAATCCATTCGATTCCATTCCGTTCCGTTTCGTTCCGCTCCGATCGTTCCGTTCTATTCGGTTTGATTCCATTCTATTCCACTCCATTCCATTCGATTCCATTCCATTCCATTCGATTCCATTCCATTCCATTCCATTCCATTCCATTCCATTCCATTGCATTCTATTCTATTGAATTCCAATCCATTCCATTCCATTGCATTCCATTCCAATCCATTCCATTCTACTCGGGTTGATTCCATTCCATTCCATTCCATTCCATTCCATTCCAATCCATTCCATTCTACTCGGGTTGATTCCATTAAATTCCATTCCATTCCATTCCATTCCATTCCTTTCCATTCCATTCGGTTCCATTCGATTGCATTCGATTCCATTCTATTTCACTCCTTTCCATTCGATTCCATTCGATTCCATTCGATTCCATTCGATTCCATTCCATTCCATTCCATTCCATTCCATTCAATTCCATTCCATTCCATTCAATTCCATTCCATTCCATTCCATTCCATTCCATTCCATTCCATTTCATTCTATTCCATTAAATTCCATTCCATTTCATTCTATTCCATTAAATTCCATTCCATTCCATTCCATTCCATTCCATTCCATTCCATTCCATTCCATTCCATTCCATTCGATTCCATTCCATTCCATTCCATTCCATTCCATTCCATTCCATTCCATTCCATTCCGTTCTACTCGGGTTGATTCCATTCCATTCCATTCCATTCCATTCCATTCCATTGAATTCCATTCCATTCCATTCCATTCCATTCCATTCCATTCCATTCCGTTTTACTCTGGTTGATTCCATTCCATTCCATTCCATCCCATTCCATTCGATTCCATTCGATTCCATTCGATTCCATTCCATTCAATTCCATTCCATTCCATTCCATTCCATTCTATTCTTTTGAATTCCATTCCATTCCATTCCATTCCATTCCTATCCATTCCATTCTACTCGGGTTGATTCCATTCCATTCCATTCCATTCCATTCCATTCCATTCCATTGCGCTCTACTCGGGATCATTCCATTCGATTCCATTCCATTCCATTCCATTCCATTCCATTCCATTCCATTCCGTTCTACTCGGGTCCTTTCCATTCCATTCCATTCCACTCGATTCCATTCCATTCCATTCCATTCCATTCCATTCCATTCCATTCCATTCCAATCCTCTCCATTCTACTCGGGTTGATTCTATTCGATTCCATTCCATTCCATTCCGTTTCATTCGATTCCATTAGATTCCATTCGATTCCATTCCATTCCTTTCCATTCAATTCCATTCCAATCCATTTCATTCTACTCGGGTTGATTCCTTTCGATTCCATTCCATTCCATTCCATTCCATTCCCTTCCATTCCATTCCATTCGGTTCCATTCGATTCCATTCGATTCCATTCCATTTCACTCCATTCCATTCCATTCTGTTCCGTTCCTTTCCATTCCGTTCCGTTCTATTCGGGTTCATTCCATTCTATTCCACTCCATTCCATTCGATTCCATTCGAATCAATTCCATTCCATTCCGTTCCATTCCATTCCATTCCATTGCATTCGATTCCATTCGATTCCATTCCATTCCATTCCATTCCATTCCATTCCATTCCATTCCATTCCATTCCATTCCGTTCTACTCGGGTTGATCCAATTCCATTCCATTCCATTCCATTCCATTCCATTCCATTCCATTGAATTCCGTTCCATTCCATTCCATTCCATTCCATTCCATTCCATTCCGTTCTACTCGGGTTGATTTCATTCCATTCCATTCCATTCTATTCCATTCCATTCCATTCCGTTCGATTCCATTCGATTCCATTCGATTCCATTCCATTCCATTCCATTCCATTCCATTCCATTCCTTTCAATTCTATTCTATTGAATTCCATTCCATTCCATTCCATTCCATTCCATTCCATGCCATTCTACTCGGGTTCACTGCATTCCATTCCATTCCATTCTATTCCATTGAATTCCATTCCATTCCATTCCATTCCATTCCATTCCATTCCATTCCATTCCATTCCATTCCATTCCATTAAATTCCATTCCATTCCATTCCATTTCATTCCATTCCGTTCTACTCGGGTAGATTCCATTCCATTCCATTCCATTCCATTCCATTCCATTCCATTCCATTCCATTCCATTCCATTCCATTCCATTCCGTTCTACTCGGGTTCATTCCATTCCATTCCATTCCATTCCATTCTATTCCATTGAATTCCAATCCATTCCGTTCCATTCCGTTCCATTCCATTCCATTCCATTCCATTAAGTTCTACTCGGGTTGATTCCATTCCATTCCATTCGATTCCATTCCATTCCATTCCATTCCATTCCATTCGATTCCATTCCATTCCATTCCATTCCATTCCATTCCATTCCATTCCATTCCATTCTATTGTATTGAATTCCATTGCATTCCATTCCATTAAATTCCTATCCATTCCATTCTACTCGGGTTGATTCCAATCCATTCCATTCCATTCCATTCCTTTCCATTCCATTCCATTCCATTCCATTCCATTCCATTCCATTCCATTCCATTCCATTCCATTCCATTCCATTCCGTTCTACTCGGGTTCATTCCATTCCATTTCATTCCATTCAATTCCATTCCATTCCATTCCATTCCATTCCGTTCCATTCGATTCCATTCGATTCCATTCCATTCCATTCCATTCCATTCCATTCCATTCCATTCCATTCCAATCCATTCCATTCTACTCGGGTAGATTCCATTCCATTCCATTCCATTCCATGCCATTCCATTCCATTCCATTCCATTCCATTCCATTCCATTCCATTCCATTCCATTCCATTCCATTCCATTCCGTTCTACTCGGGTTCATTCCATTCCATTCCATTCCATGCCATTCTATTCCATTGAATTCCATTCCATTCCATTCCATTCCGTTCCATTCCATTCCATTCCATTCCATTATGTTCTACTCGTGTTGATTCCATTCCATTCCATTCCATTCCATTCCATTCCATTCCATTCCAATCCATTCCATTCTACTCGGGTTGATTCCATTCCATTCCATTCCATTCCATTCCATTCCATTCCATTCCATTCCATTCCATTCCATTCCTTTCAATTCTATTCTATTGAATTCCATTCCATTCCATTCCATTCCATTCCAATCCATTCCATTCTACTCGGGTTCCCTCCATTCCATTCCATTCCATTCTATTCAATAGAATTCCATTCCATTCCATTCCATTCCATTCCATTCCATTCCATTCCTTTCCATTCCATTAAATTCCATTCCATTCCATTCCATTCCATTCCATTAAGTTCTACTCGGGTTGATTCCATTCCATTCCATTCCATTCCATTCCATTCCATTCCATTCCAATCCATTCCAATCCATTCCATTCTACTCGGGTTGACTCCATTCCATTCCATTCCATTCCATTCCATTCCATTCCCTTCCTTTCCATTCCATTCGGTTCCATTCGATTCTTTCGATTCCATTCTATTTCACTCCATTCCATTCGATTCCATTCGATTCCATTCGATTCCATTCCATTCCATTCAATTCCATTCCATTCCATTCCATTCCATTTCATTCTATTCCATTAAATTCCATTCCATTCCATTCCATTCCATTCCATTCCATTCCATTCCATTGCATTCGATTCCATTCCATTCCATTCCATTCCATTCGATTCCATTCGATTCCATTCAATTCCATTCCATTTAATTCCATTCCATTCCATTCCATTCCTTTCAATTCTATTCTATTGAATTCCATTCCATTCCATTCCATTCCATTCCAATCCATTCCATTCTACTCGGGTTCACTCCATTCCATTCCATTCCATTCTATTCCATTGAATTCCATTCCATTCCATTCCATTCCAATCCATTCCATTCTACTCGGGTTGATTCCATTGCATTCCATTCCATTCCATTACGTTCCATTCCATTCCATTCCATTCGGTTCCGTTCGATTCCATTCGATTCCATTCCATTTCAATCCATTCGATTCCATTCCTTTCCATTTCGGTCCGCTCCGATCGTTCCGTTCTATTCGGGTTGATTCCATTCTATTCCACTCCATTCCATTCGATTCCATTCCATTCCATTCGATTCCATTCCATTCCATTCCATTCCATTCCATTCTATTCTATTGAATTCCATTCCATTCCATTCCATTCCATTCCATTCCATTCCATTCCATTCCATTCCATTCCAGTCCATTCCATCCTACTCGGGTTCATTCCATTCCATTCCATTCCATTCCATTCTATTCCATTGAATTCCATTCCATGCCGTTCCATTCCGTTCCATTCCATTCCATTCCATTCCATTAAGTTCTACTCTGGTTGATTCCATTCAATTCCATTCCATTCCATTCCATTCCATTCCTTTATACTCGGGTTGATTCCATTCTATTCCATTCCATTCCATTCGATTCCATTCGATGCCGTTCGATTCCATTCCATTCCATTCCATTCCATTCCATTCCATTCTATTCCATTGAATTCCATTCCATTCCATTCCATTCCATTCCATTCCATTCCATTCCATTCCATTCCGTTCTACTCGGGTTGATTCCATCCCATTCCATTCCATTCCATTCCATTCCATTCCATTCCATTCCATTCCATTCCATTCCATTTAAATCCATTCCATTCTACTCGGGTTGATTCCATTCCATTCCATTCCTTTCCATTCCATTCCATTCCATTCCATTCCATTCCATTCCCTTCCATTCCATTCCATTCGGTTCCATTCGATTCCATTCGATTCCATTCCATTTCACTCCATTCCATTCCGTTCCGTTCCGTTCCGTTCCGTTCAATTCCGCTCCATTCCGTTCCATTCCGATCCATTCCATTCCGTTCTACTCGGGTTGATTCCATTCTACTCCACTCCATTCCATTCGATTCCATTCGATTCCATTCGATTCCATTCCATTCCATTCCATTCCATTCCATTTCATTCTATTCCATTGAATTCCATTCCATTCCATTCCATTCCATTCCAATCCATTCCATTCTACTCGGGTTGATTCCATTCCATTCCATTCCACTCCATTCCATTCCATTCCATTCCATTCCATTCCATTCCATTCCATTCTATTCCATTCGATTCCATTCCATTCCATTCTCTTCGATTCCATTTGATTCCATTCCATTCCATTCCATTCCATTCCATTCCATTCCGTTCTACTCGGGTTCATTCCATTGGATTCCATTCCATTCCATTCTATTCCATTGAATTTCATTCCATTCCATTCCATTCCATTCCATTCCATTCCATTCCATTCCATTCGATTCCATTCCATTCCATTCCATTCCATTCCATTCCACTCCAATCCATTCCATTCTACTTGGGTTGATTCCATTCCATTCCATTCCATTCCATTCCATTCCATTCCATTCCATTCCATTCCATTCCATTCCATTCCATTCAGTTCCATTCGATTCCATTCGATTCCATTCCATTTCACTCCATTCCATTCCATTCCGTTAAGTTCCGTTCTGTTCCGTTCCGTTCCGTTCTATTCGGATTGATTCCATTCTATTCCACTCCATTCCATTCGATTCCATTCGATTCCATTCCATTGCATTCCATTCCATTCCATTCCATTCCCTTCCATTCTATTCTATTGAATTCCATTGCATTCCATTCCATTCCATTCCAATCCATTCCATTCTACTCGGGTTGATTCCATTCCTTTCCATTCCATTCCATTCCATTCCATTCCATTCCGTTCTACTCGGGTTCATTCCATTCCATTCCATTCCATTCGAATCCATTCCATTCCTTTCCGTTCTACTCGGGTCCATTCCACACAATTCCATTCCATTCGATTCCATTCTGTTCCATTCGATTCCATTCCATTCCATTCCAATCCATTCCATTCTACTCGGGTTGATTCCATTCCATTTCATTCCATTCCATTCCATTCCAGTCCATTCCACTTCATTCCAGTCCATTCCATTCGATTCCATTCCATTCCATTCCATTTCATTGCATTCCATTCCATTCCATTCCATTCCATTCCATTCCATTCCATTCCATTCCTTTCTACTCGGCTTGATTCCATTCTATTCCATTCCACTCTGTTCGATTCCATTCGATTCCATTCGATTCCATTCGATTCCATTCCATTCCATTCCATTCCGTTCTACTCGGGTTCATTCCATTCCATTTCATTCCATTCAATTCCATTCCATTCCATTCCATTCCATTCCGTTCCATTCGATTCCATTCGATTCCATTCCATTCCATTCCATTCCATTCCATTCCATTCCATTCCATTCCAATCCATTCCATTCTACTCGGGTAGATTCCATTCCATTCCATTCCATTCCATGCCATTCCATTCCATTCCATTCCATTCCATTCCATTCCATTCCATTCCATTCCATTCCATTCCATTCCATTCCATTCCGTTCTACTCGGGTTCATTCCATTCCATTCCATTCCATGCCATTCTATTCCATTGAATTCCATTCCATTCCATTCCATTCCGATCCATTCCATTCCATTCCATTCCATTATGTTCTACTCGTGTTGATTCCATTCCATTCCATTCCATTCCATTCCTTTCCATTCCATTCCAATCCATTCCATTCTACTCGGGTTGATTCCATTGCATTCCATTCCATTCCATTACGTTCCATTCCATTCCATTCCATTCGGTTCCATTCGATTCCATTCGATTCCATTCCATTTCAATCCATTCGATTCCATTCCGTTCCGTTTCGTCCGCTCCGATCGTTCCGTTCTATTCGGGTTGATTCCATTCTATTCCACTCCATTCCATTCGATTCCATTCCATTCCATTCGATTCCACTCCATTTGATTCCATTCCATTCCATTCCATTCTATTCCATTCTATTCTATTGAATTCCATTCCATTCCATTCCATTGCATTCCATTCCAATCCATTCCATTCTACTCGGGTTGATTCCATTCCATTCCATTCCATTCCATTCCATTCCATTCCATTCCATTCCAATCCATTCCATTCTACTCGGGTTGATTCCATTAAATTCCATTCC